>NC_052058.2:73916161-74220404 GCF_903992535.2 Arvicola amphibius
AGGGGGAGAAGGAGGGGAGGGAGGGGGGAGGAGGAGGGAAGGAGATGGAAATTTTTAAATATAAAAAAAAATAAAAAAAAATAAAATGAATCCCACTTTTAAAAAAAAATTAAAAAAAAAAATAAAAAAATAAAAAAAATAAAAAACTAAAAAAAAATAATACATATAATTGAAAAATTTACATATAAGGAATAAATTTATGCCATTTCATAGGAAAATGGGTGTAGCCAGAGACTGTTAAGAGACATAAAACAAATATAAAAGACAAATGCTGTATGTTTTCTTCTGTATGATGACGTAAATGTGTGTGTGTGTGTTTGTGTGTGTGCTTGTGCTTGTCTGTCTGTTAAGTAGGTAGAAATGGGAATATAAAAGGTGAGAAACATATTTGAAGGGTGGCAACCCATAATTAAAGTAGAAAATATTTAGGCACATGTGACAGGAAATCAGAGGTGGGACAGAAAAAGGATTAGTAAATTACGGCAAGAGGGAGAGGGAGGATAGAATGGCAAGGGGATGGATAAAGTAAAGTATAATCATTATTATGAAAATTCCATATGAAAGCCTACTATTTTGTAAAGAAAATGCAAAAGTGTTTAAAAATAGGATATTTGTGTAATCATTAAAAAGCAAGCAAATTTATGCTCAATGTTTATACACACCTGAAAATGTGTGAATTCCATAAGGTGTATTAGTAAACTAACCGCTCGCTTTAGGGAATGTTTTAGGCAGCTTACAGCTTACTGACGGGTATAAATTTGGATGAAGAAAATGCTGTGCATTTCTAACTATGAAATTTATGTTGCATACTCTTTTCTTTTCCTCATGTGTAACACAAAACAAAATGATACATAGTTGTACTCACTTGACTCTTAAGAACTTGGGTGTGTTGATTTGGATTTTTTAATAGATTATTTTTTTCCAATTGTCATACCAGACTTGGCCAATGAAAAATATTTATATGAATTAAGAGGCAAAAAAAATTAAAAAGGAACATTCATTTTTCCTGTGGAGACAGTCCCGCATAGACAAAACAGAAGCTAGAAGAGCTCACTGCATCATTTCAAATCCCTAGGGATCTACCTGTGTGGCTGTTCCATACACAGACAACTAGTGAGATTGACATGTAGGTGCTTCAAGCACTGCAGCAGGTCCCATGCCAGGAATGCAGACCTTCTGACTGAGATACCTAATAGCATTGTGGAAATTTACATAGATACCAAATGCTTTATGTCCAGTCTTTGCATTAAGCACAGTAAGCACTGAAAAAAATGCATATGTATTAACCCAGTGTCCTAGTCCTTAAGTGTAATTATTTATTTTCCAGTTTATTATAATAGATGCCAGTAAAACATTTGATATCATGTGAACATATGTAAACAATGAATTTACATGAATGGACTAAGAAACCGACGTTTGGGCTCAATATCAATGAAGAGGAGTTAGCACAATGAAATATTGAGCTAATCCACCTAGAGTTTCCTTTGAAGATTTTTTAAAATATAAATGCTGTAAATATAAGGTAAAACACTGTGAAATGTAGTGGAGAAAATGCAGGGCATAATTTTCACTCAGAAACATCTAGATTTTAGCCAAGGTTTAGAGCACCCAACATCAGATGCATGAAACAACTTCACTGAGTACTCATAACATTCAGTGCTTTTCCTTTCCATAAAGATCAGTACATAAACGTAAAGCTGGATTCTCTTAGATCTCTCCAACAAACTAGGAAGGAAAAAACTACAAAAAATATCAAGAGGATATGCAGAGATTTAGACTAGATAAGACAATTAAAAATATCTTTCACCACCTAATGCCCATATGGACTATTAAGCTACAGTAATCAAAATAATATAGTATTGTTGTGAAATCTAAAAGGTAGGCCTAAGTGACTATAAAGAAAAATAACAGCCGGGCGGTGGTGGCACACGCCTTTAATCCCAGCACTTGGGAGGCAGAGGCAGGCGGATCTCTGTGAGTTCGAGGCCAGCCTGGTCTACAAGAGCTAGTTCCAGGACAGGCTCTAAAACTACAGTGAAACCCTGTCTAAAAAAAACCAAAAAAAAAAAAAAAAGAAAAATAACAATGAACAACCAAAGGACTTAAGTATTGAAAACACATTAAAGATAAAAAACACTCAAAAGAAAATTAAATCATAATTATTATCATTAGTTAATAAGGGATTGCAAAGTTAAATCACTAGGAAATACCGCTTTTATCTAATGATATAGCTACATTTGGAAACCACTTAAACCAAATTTCTATACAGCTATGAAGCTATATTGTTTTGTTCTCTGTAGATTAGGCACAATACAATTACACTATTAAAATGTGTTTTTAGATAAATACAAATTCACCAGCCAAGGAGTTTGTAATTATAATGAGGATTAAAGTTATTGATGTAATGAGAATTTTTCTTGTCCCCCGAACGATCTATGTCAGTCTGTGAGGCTGAAATACAAAGGAATTCTATTAACATTTCACACCCTCTGAACAATTAGAAGTAAGACTGATGACTATAGGCATGTTTTCCATCACACCCACAGAGACATAACTGTGACAACAGTGCCATATGTTATGGAGAACACCAAGAATCTCTTGTATGAACATGACATTGCTATCTACTCTACAAGTAAGACTACATTCTTACACAAATTTTATTGTGTGGTTTTTGTTTACAGTGAACAGGAGGTGTTTCCCAGGGCCATTTCCAGGTCTTAGACACACATTTATTTTGTTTATAAATTTTTCTGCTAACATAAGGATGTGTCTATACATTATTTTGCAGTTCTGTGTAGCGAAAAAGCATATCACTACTTCAAATTGTGTAGTACATTAAATTGATTATTGAATATAAATGTTCTTAATCTGAAAAATAATTTTAATCTTGATTCTGGGCTCTATTAGAGACTTCTGAGCTGTAAACCATTAATTCACCTGAATTGTCACCAGGAACTTTCTATCATTAAGGGCACTAAGAATTTATCAAGTCAAAATGTTATATATGATATCAGGCTTGACCACATAGACCCACAAGTTAGTGGCATCAGCAAATACCTCAGACATTAAAGGGGCATATCAAGGTGATACTTGTCTTTCTTGTCAAAATTATAGACATACAGCAAATCCCATTTTGTCTCGTAAATCAGTAAAGAAATATATATTATAACTGTGATCTCAAACTGTGCTTTTGCAGTAAATGTATAGTGCAGGAAATCAATGTATCAGGAGATGACTACCAAATGAGCAGGCAGTTTATTATAGTTACAATTCCCAAGAGGAAGCATTTCATACCATAGTCTCCACATGGAAGTGAAAAGATTGATCAACATGCAAACAGAGGAAAAAGAGAAATTGTAAGAAATAACTATGTATGATATGGTGAAAGGAGATAAGTGGGTTTTAAGATTAAAGAGTTTCTACACCATTAAGGGCAATGGGGCTATTCTTAGTTATTTAACATCTGGTCCTGTGCTGACTGGGCCAGGAATATCATACTAAATACTTTGAGAGCACAATGCAGAAGTGTAGATTATGCACTCTGACTGGTTTGAAATATATTAACCTTTTTCTTTCCTTGGGGAGGCCTCCTCCCAAGAACATTGTGTGTTGAATCGAAAAGGAGAGACAGTAGCACAAGACAATAGGTTTATGAACGACTTATCCAGCAGATGGTCTATGGCATGTTTAAAGACTTACTACTGTATAGCTCTTCCCTTTATACTAAAACATTGTCTCATAGAGGAGGAAGTAGAATCAGGAAAGTTATACAAAACAGACCACTCATGGGGTCCTCCAAAAGGTTATTTATCTTCAACTGCTCTATAGAGAAAAGAGACTCTTTGTGGTGTAGCTTTCAAAAGAGTTTGTAATTTAAATTTAATAAATAATCACCCACCTTATTAGGGGTGACGCCCAATTGTATCATAGTTTCTAGATATACCTCTGCTTCTGGAAGTAACCACAATACATTATTGGTTCACCAACCTGGACTTAGATGAAACCTCGGACTTGGGCTGTTACTTAGCTGCTATAGTATTAAAAGAAACCATGCAAGCTGTCAAGAGAGAAAAACAATCAATGGTCATATCAAGCTGTAATGCTTATGAACCACAAGGACTCTTAAATGTGCAATAGTGACTCAGCTTGATATGACCATGGAAAAGCAATCAATAGTCTTATCCAGTTGTGATATATAGTGATGAGCTGCAGGCAGGCCTGCTTTCATCCTGCCCAGCTCCCAGCCGCCTGGCTAGCTTATGCCCCAAAATAACAACATACAAACTGTATTCATTTAAACACTGCCTGGCCCATTAGTTTCAGCCTCTTACTCACATCTTGACTAACCCATATCTAATAACCTGTGTAACACAATGAGTGGTGTCTTACCAGGAAAGATTCAGCATGTCTGACCTGGTGGCTGGCTTCATTGCATCTGGCTCACTGAGGAGAGGCATGGCACCTGACTGAGCCATCTACCTCACTTCCTTCTTCCTGTTCTGTCGACTCCACCCACCTAAGGGCTGGCCTATTAAATGGGCCAAGGCAGTTTCTTTATTAATGAATGAAATCAACGCAAACAGAAGACTCTCCCACATCAGGGATGCCTATGAAATGCAGCAATGTCCTTTTTTTAAAAAAAATAAAATACAGAAGAATCTCTTATGTCCTGGTTGTATCCAACAACCACATGATTGGATTTAAGGCTCACACTGAGGAGTAACTCATTCCTTTCCCTTTATCCATGGTTGATGAGAATATAGACATTAGAGGAGTATTCACTACTGCCAGTTTCTTAAACCAGTATAATAAATGCATCCAAAATTCATTTACTTAAAACCACACATCTGAAATGTACTCTTAAAGCTATCCTTCTGAAATTTATCTCTGTACATCTAGAAAACATAACTAACATGATTACAAGTTTGACTATTACATATGACTATTAATCTTCAATTTTTAATTATACATTATAATTTTTAAATGAGCTGTATAAGCATAATACCTTAAACAAGAGTAGACATATACATAAGCACAGTATAACAAAATCTGCCTTAAATCTGTATCAATAGACCAAGATCCATACCAATTCAAAGTTTTCATCTCTATATCAACTCACAAACATATAAATTTGTAACACAATAAAATGTTTAAATTTTATTTAAAAATTAACATTCAATAAAATTATATAAGATATCTATGAATTTACCAGTCTGTTATTTCTTTCTTTTAAAAAATAAAATTCAGATATTTGGCAAAGGTAATTATATAAACCTGGTCAGTCATCGTCATCAACTTAGACCATGAAACCCAACATGGACAAGTTCAACAGAACGGCCATATATGGGCATCCCATGCATGCTTCAGCATTGTCAGGGCATAAATTTTAATAAATTTCAATTATATAAACATATGGTCAGGGAGGACTTTCAAGAAACACATTTACAGGTTTACAAAATGAATGACAAGTGGGTCTAGTAAAGGAATACATTGTAGAGAACTTAGCGACAGTTAGAACACATGGGCATGATCAGTTCCCAAAGAAATGTTCCAGGTCAGTAAATGGGAAACTTTTTTTTAAACTGATTTTTATTGAGCTCTACATTTTTCTCTGCTCCCTTCCCTGCCTCTCCCCTCCCCTTCAGCCCTCTCCCAAGGTCCCCATGCTCCCAATTTACTCAGGAGATCTTGTCTTTTTTTACTTCCCATGTATATTAGATCTATGCATGTCTTAACTCTTAACCATCATTGGAACTCTGGGACATGAGTACATAGTGAATTCCAGGGCAGCCAAAATGACATAGCACGGCTTCTCCAAAACAAACAAACAAATAAACAAACTAACAAGTTTCTAGCTCCTTCCGAGTGTCTTTCCCATTAGAACAAAATGAAATAAGCCATGGAAAATCCTATTTGCCCCAAGTTACCACCTTTTACTTACTTTGTAGCTATGTCTGCTAGAAGGCATCAGTGCCTAATTAAATTGAACTCTGCTTACTCTGATTAATCTCTTGCTATAACAATAATCAGCTAGGAGATAGAAGTACTGCAGTTTTGTGGACTTGTTTAGCAGTTGGCAAGATGGTGTTTAAGATGACAGGGACAAATGATGTCATCATCTTATAAAATGGTTTAACATCTTTACAAAAACGTGGGCATGTTCCAATGTAGAAAAAGAGTCCTCATTAATGAAATTCATAGTTGCTTTAGGAAATAACAAATTGACAAGACTGAAGAGAAAGAGACACAGATTTCAAAGAATCACACATTTAAATATTAGAAAAATCCTAGTTATTTTTAAACTGATAATAATTTTTAATTTTAAAAATACTATAATACCAAAGCTACTGTATTAGTCCCTGTTTTCTAGACTCACAGCACTTATGCATGAAAGAATAGCTCTGTCTCTCACTCTCTTTCCACACACACAAATACACACATACATACACAATTGGAATTTATTGGAATGACTTAAAGGCTGCAGTCCAACAATAGCTGTCTGTGAATAAAAAGTCCAATAATCCATTAGTCGCTCAGTCCCATGGGTCTAGGTGTACTAGCTGGTCTTCTGTATACGATGAAATCCCTTTTGGAATCCAGAAGAAATAAACTCCAATGCCGGTGAAGAAAATGGATGTCCTGACAAGGCCAGGGCAAGCTGTTGAAGAACAAACAGAGTCCCTTCCTTTTCCCATTGTCCTTCAAGGAGAAGGTATGGCCATTTAGTCACAAGATCTAGATTAAAGGCATGTATCCCCAACCTCAAGATCCAAATCAAAGATCCGTTGTCTTCTTGCTTCAAGATTCAGATCACAAGTAAGCCCTCCATTTATGAATTATTGTTTTTTCCAGATATAGTCAATTTGACAATCAAGAATAGTCATCACAGCTACCAATATAATTTTTAAGTTTAAAGATTAAAATGATCAAGTTTATATGTTATTATAACTTCTTTTGGAGTTAGATCAAACAAGCATAAGAGATGAATGTTATTAGTTAACTAAAATTGATCATTTTTATTCCATTCCATCTTCAAATGTAATTTCTCTACTTTTCATTTGCCTATACTGCTATCTAGGAAGCAGTCTTCCTAACATCTGTAAGGCCGTGTCATTTTAAAACCTGCCCTAAATTCAAATACCATACAAGTACATAAACAGGATCATTTCAATCTTCAAATTATTTTTAATGAACTTGACAGCTTTAACAAATGTGCCTGCTAAAATAGTCTCTTTCAAGTTCTAAAAAAATATATTTTACCAAGAAACCTATTGAACAGAAAATTAGTGTGGGTAATTGCTCAAAGTCATTAATTTATCTCACTGTCTGTCTCAACACCTTAAGATGCTGTAACGTGATTGCACTAAAGATCCAGCAGCCACAACATTTATCCCGAAGCATGGGATTCATAGTTCTCAAGGTACTTGAATCTTTCACAAAGTTTTATGAGAGTATTTTTGAAAACTACTCTTTACAGCATTATAGGCTGTCTCTAAAATGATTTATTGCCCAATTTAAGAAAAAAAACCCTAGGTTAAGATATGAATAAGGCTCCCAATACCACGTGTAAGAAGTTAATACTCTTCGTTTTCCTGCTATGGCAATGTTTATTCAATAGCTATAGACACACAGTCCTTGATGACAGAGCTGTAAACTTCTCATGGCTTCAACTTTATGATATTCTTGTGCCATAATGATGCAGTTACTGTCACCGCTAAATACTTAACCTATGAAAGACAAAAACAATGATGGAGTTTGCATTCATATATTGTAGCATGTCAGCAAGCCTCTGCCGACAAACTGATTGTGCATTCCATTATCATAATGTTGGTAATGATTTGTTCTTACAGATGAGCACATGCTCCTTAATGCCCACAATATTTTCTCACAGCACCACAATTCATACACTAAAAAAAAACTACTATGCCTATTGCCACAATGTTCCAATAAGACTCCACCACAGGAAATTTGTGGTATGATAAAATTGCTGCAATTGACTCTCAACTATAAATTTCCTGACAAAACTATGTTTTACGAATGAAAATACATGTTTGTGGAAACTATTGGATGTCTTGATATATTGAATTTATGAGAACATCTCAAAGAAAGCCATCATTTGGTGTCAACAAGCCATCTTGAAGATAATACTGACACCTTTTTAACACAGTAAAAGATGTTTGATAATATTTCTTCTGTGACTAAAGCACATGGCTTGAACAATCAAGATGACTGCAACTCTCACATAAAGTCAAATCATCTGCTAAAGAGCTTGTTTTCCCTCTGTCTTTATAATATTGCACTCAATAAATTAATTCTATTCCCAAAGGAGAAATGTTTCCACCAGGAAACATGGTCATGGTTCCATTAAATTGGATGTCCGGATTGCTCTTGGACATTTTGGTACCATCACGCTGCTAAATCAGCAGGAAGTAAAAAGGGGTTCCTGCAGAAGCTAAAGTAATTGATCAATCACCTTCAGAGCTCATTGATTCAATCCTAGCAGCTGCTCAAATTGCCTTTCAGCAGTGAGGACTCTACTAGTTCCCTCATTTATTCACTGTTCTCCTTTTAACAAATAGACTGCCATTTTGAGTCAATATGGACCATACATACTTTACTGCTTTGAACAGATGTTAAGGAGTTGATTTTTGCCTCCTAGAGAGTAGTTTAGGCAAAACGAGAAGTGGGGATGTTCCATTTGAAGATGATGTGGCATTAGTTAACTAATGCCAGCATAATTTCTTTAGTTCCTGCATCTAGATGCAAGAAAATATACCATGTTGATATACAAAAAGGGATCATTATAACTCTTAACACTAAATGTCATTATAAATCTTGAATATTCAGAAACATGAAGGAGATAATTCCAGGAAAAAATGACATTGTACTTTATATCACTGAAACTAAATGCCTGATATAATTAAGTACCATCAGTAAGATAGAATATCGTTTACTCACAGGCTCAGAAGGTCACATTAACAGTTGTTTGGTGCCACTGGCTTTATAGACCATCATGCTTGATGTATAAGACCCTGTAGCAGTGTCTTCCACTCCTAGATGACAAGAAGCAGACAGAAGGAAGAGCTCAGGAATTATTTAGAACAGTAAAAAATGTGTTACTGCTCCCTCCCTCCAATAACAGCCTGTTTGTTTAGTGATCACATCCCACCAAAATAATGCTATCATATGGAATGTTTCATACTGATACCTGAGCAATTTAGTTGTGTAAACATGATGGCAATATTATTTAACTTTTTAAAAGAGAGCTATTTTCTCTATTTTATCCTTTATATACACTAAAACATGCCTGGAGACTTAAAGTTTCTTTCTTAAAAATTTATATTTATTAAAAAAACTATCTTTTCTCATTTTACATACCAATCCCAATTCCCATTACCTCCCCTCCTCTGGCTCACTCCACGTTACCCCAAATCCCCTCCCTCATTTACTCTTCTAAGAGGGTAAGGCTTCACATGGGAAGTCAACAGAATCTAGCACATTTCAGGCAGGACCAAGGCCCTTTCCACTATTTCTAGGCTGATCAAAGTATTCCTCCAAAAAGAATGGGTTTCAAAAAGCCAGTACAAGTGGCAGGGATACATTCTGGTTTCATTGCAAGTGGGCCTACAATCTACTTCAGCCATACCACTGTTACCTAGTCCCATCCTATGCTGTTTCTTTCACTGTCACACTAATGGTGTGCTCCCATTAGCTCACATAAGCTGTTGCAGTGGGTGTTGCCATCATAATCTTTACCTCTTTGCTCATATTCTCACTCTGCCCACTCTTCGACTGGACTTTGGGAGCTCAGCCCAGTGCTCCACTGTGGATCACTGTTTCTACTTCCATCAGTTGCTGGATGAAGGTTCTATGATGATGTTTAAGATAGTCATCAATCTGACTATAGGACAAAGCCAGGTCAGGCATCCTCTCCACTATCACTTAGGGTCTTAGCTAGGGTCATCCTAGTGGATTCCTTGGAATTTCTCTAGTGCCAGGTTTCTTGCTAGTCCTATACTGGCTTCCTCAACCAAGATATCTTTTTCTTGCTGTCTGTCTTTGTCCTTTCCCATCTTGACTATCCCATTCCCTCAAGTTCTCTTTCCTCCTCCCCTTCTCCCTTTCTCTTCCCCTTCCATTCTCTTTTCTCCCCACTCCCATGCTCCCAATTTTCTCAGGAGATCTTGTCTATTCTCCCTTCCCAGGGATGTGTGTACACACACACACACACACACACACACACACACACACACACACACACACAATTCTCTTAGGATTCTCCTTATTACTTGGCTTCTCTGGGGACTTGGATTATAGGCACCTTATCCTTTTCTTTACAGCTAGTATCCATGTATGAGTGAGTCCAGACCATGCTCATCTTTCTAGGTCTGAGTTACCTCACTCAGGATGGTTTTATTCAGTTCCATGCATTTGCATGCAAATATTAAGATGTCATTGTTTTTATTGCTGAGTAGTGGTACTGTATTATGTAAATGTACCACATTTTCTTTATCCATTATTCTGTTTAGGGGCATCTAGGTTGTTTCAAGGTTTCAGCTGTTACAAATAATGCTGCTATCAATGTAGTTGAACAAATGTCCTTTGTGTTTATGTCCAAGAGTGGTATTGCTGGGTCTTGAGTTATGTTAATTCTAATTTTCTGAGAAACTGACATATTGATTTCCAAAGTTATTGTACAAGTTTTCATTATTACCAGCAAAGGAAGAGTGTTCTCCCTACACTGCATCTTCTCCAGCATAAGCTATCATTGGTGTTTTTGATCTTAGCCATTCTGACTGGTGTAAGATGGTATCTCAGAATCATTTGGATTTGCATTTTTCTGATTGCTAAGGATGTTGAATATTTCCTTAAGTGAGACTCAAATTTTCTAATGGACTATGAAACCATAGTCTAAAATATATTATTTCTAAGACAGTGTTCATATATTTTACTACTTTTACAGTTTGTTTTTAAATTCTTCCATTTGTTAGTCTTTTTAAATTTTACAACTATTTATATATTTCCAAAATTTCATGTATGCTGCAAACTGTTCTGTCATAACGTCATATTAACAAGCAATCTCTATGGAATGTGGTGCTGATTTTTTGAAAATTTTCAATCTATAGGCCAATTTTTGTAATTCTTTTTAATATTGTATGTTTAAAAATTCTTGAAATTCATTTTATTTTTTAGTAGTTGCATTGCAATTACTTATCAAGACCTGTAGGAATAAAAATACCTTCCACAAAAAAGATCAAAAATACTTTCAAGGTAAACTATGAGTAAATTATACAGTTCCAAGCTTTTTACCTCCTCCTATACTTTTTTTGGGGATTGTTTCATACATGTGTGATATTATATTTAATGAATATTATCTATTTCAGTTTGCTAATTCAAATAATTAAACTTTAATAATATCTTTGTACAGAATAGTTAAAGGATATTATATGTAATACTCTATACTTTAGAACTAGTTATAAATAATACAGTTAAGACTAATACAACAATGTAAAATACTTTAAACATCACCAATATACATGATATTTTTAGAACCATCAAGAAACACAGATTGCTTCCAATATTCTGCTCTTCTCCAGGAGTACTACTCTTCATCACGGATAAGTAGAAAGATTAAAAAATACATTATTTATATTTAAAAATAAATTGTTCATTCATCAAGCATTTACATTATATAAAATACTACATACTATTTATTATTTTACACTTTCAATTTTGTTCTTCTCCATCATCATTATCTTTTTCTACTCAATATTATAATTTTGAGACTTAAATATGAATATAAATAGTAAAACAAATATTGATTTTCAAAAAATGCAAACAATTACAAGCTTATTTTGTTTTCATGCTATATTTCAAGCTTCAAGTGTAATCTTTTTTTGTTTCTAAGTATTATGAAAATAGATGTTGCTTTTTCCAGAAATTGAAATACTTGAAATTCTTAAAATCATATCCTGTCTTTTAGGTGCTTTGCGAAACTGTTCTTCATGTATTATGCCACTCTCAACATAGAAGTACACTTTTGCAAGACAATTCCACATTATTGTGCCAGGATGTCAGTACAAGAAAACTATTCTATGAAAACATGCCCTTAATTTTAGTTTTCTAGCCATGGTTCCGCTTCTTCCTTACTAGATCTCCCTGTTCCAGTTCCCCTATCCATGAGTCACTATCCTATTTTCATTGTAGGGAGATCTGTCATCTACTCTATGCACAACCTCTGTGGTTCTACAGACTACAGTATAGCTAGCCTTGATTTACCAACTAATGTACACGTATAAGTGAATACAAACAGTGATTGTCATTCTGGTTCTGGGTTATCTCTCTCAGAATAAATTTTTCTAGTTCAGTACATTTACCTAGGAATTTTACAGCTTTATTTTTTAACAAATGAATCACACTCCATTCAATAAATGTAACACATTTTCATTATCTTTAAGGACAATCTAGGTTTCCAATCTTTTTAGAGTGTTTTTAACCTTATTTTTGTTTTATGTGAAGGGTATTATGCCTACATATGTGACTCTATACAATGTGTGTGTTGGAACCTCTGAAACTGGAGTTAAGACAGCTGTGAGCTGTCATTTAGGTGCTAGGCACTGAACTCACATCCTCTGAAAGAGCGAGTTCTCTTAACCCTGAGCTATCTCTTAAGTCCAAAATGAAACTTTGTGTGATTGCTTTTGTCATCTTTATCCCAAACATCCATGTCTTCATAAACAGCATATCCTCAAAATGGTTCACATCAAAACTAGTGTATAAAAAGATGTAATTAAAGATCTGCTATATATAGCACTCAATAAACGATAACATACTATCTCTTGAGATTCCGTCCCATACTCAATGAAACAGTCTCCACTTACAGGTTTCAATTATTGGTGTTGAGATGTCAGATATTATTTATGGACTCCAGGATTCTCTATTAGGGTCTTTTGTCTAAGCTGTATGGTGGATATTTCTCATGGCAAAAATGAATATTTTCTTATTGTATTTCAAGTATTAACCCCAGTCTTAAAAGTAGATTTGGTGATAATGTTTAACATTTTTTTTTCATTCTTAGTCTCTTTGCCTAAACCTCTTCCACTCTCTTGTCTTTTTTCTCTTACTCTTTTTACCTCCCATCCCTCTCTCATATTCCAGAATAGTTTCTATCAGTGATATGCTAATCTGTAGCAGGCATGGTCGGTCGGCAATTGGAAATAACCAAACTAGCCTTATATATAATGCTCAGCTTTAATAAAAGGGGAAAATGGGAGAAACTTACAGAACCAGAGTTCCAGTGAAGAGCAGGGAACCAAGAGAACAAACAACCAAAACAGGGATCTTTTAAAGGTATTTTGTGCCCCGGAGGGGTCATGCCTCTCAGACAAGGGATTGGTCAGCTTCCCCAACACTAATCGATTCATGTTCTAGATCCTAGCCAACCTCCTTATCATTTTATAACAGGCCTTGTCACTGGTCAACTGATAGCTCTCTTTAAAAGTCTACTAATGGCCAAATGCACACTTATATGGATTATATATAATCATTGCAACACACTCTCATGCAAATAGTTGAACTTTGGGGGATGTACAGAGGCTTGGTTTGTTAGAAATTGGGCCCTTTCTATATTCTAGACTGGCCTCCAGTGTGCTGTCTGGTTTAGCCTGGCCTTAAACAGCAATGAGCTTGCTTAGACTCCTAAGTGATAGAATTATGCACAACCATCAAGACTGTTTAAGTTATTTATAGCTCAATAACGTAATAAGACTAGAAACTAGACATTTATTGAACTACAGATAATTTGTTCCTTAAAATTTAAGAAGAATTGGAAAATAAATTATTAATACCAAAGGAATTAAATTTTAAATAGTTGTTCAGAATTAAGATGCAAAATACCAAGAACCCTAAGGATGGTTCACATCTTCAAACCTGCATAATAGAAAGACAAATAAAACATTAGCATACTTAATGCAAGTCATTTTAGGCAGATTTTTGTAGTGAAAAGCTTTTCAGAGGTTATTCCTAATAGACCTTGATTATTTAAGTAAGAATTGAAATATTCCATGCTAAGTAGATAATAAGCTTAAGAGTAAAGGTGCTCCTGTCTGAAAAACTTGCCCTCAAGAGGAATGTAATCCTGAATTGAGAACAAAAGTAGCATTTATACTTTAATATTTTCAGAAATGATGATTAAAGGTTAATATACTTAAAAATAGAGTTAAGGAAAAAGTTAAAGCATGGGAATCACTTCAATTTCAATAGTCTATATTTATTATTATTAATTTATTTATTATCGATACAAATTAATGATATACTATTTATTATTTATTTAATAATAAATTAAATAATTTATTGTTATTAATGAAAACAGAAAAGGATTTTTAAATGAGACATATAGAACCGGTATAAATCAACCTACTAAAATTGTTTTGAGCCTGTGTGTGTATGTGTGTGTGTGTGTGTGTGTTTCTTCTTTGTTTTTTATTGCTAATAAAGGATCAATAAAAGGAAAACTATTTTGTGATCTATCAGCTATTTCTGTAGGTTATGTTATATAACCAGTAGTCAAAATATGTTTATATGTGTCACATATTATAGATGGCTTTTAAATATTGCTGAGAATATTCCAGTGAGATCACAATGGTCAACAAGTGATCAGATGTACTTGTTAGGAAAAACAGCAAAACTGAGAAAACACATGAATTTTTTTTTCATGTTTTTTTTATATTTAAAAATTTCCATCTCCACTCCTCCTCCTTCCCCTTCCCTCCCCTCCTCCTCCCCCTTCCCTCCCCTCGTCCTCCCCCTTCCCTCCCCTCCCCTCCATCCATACCTCCCCTCCCTCCCTCTCTAGGCCAAGGAGCCATCAGGGTTCCCTACTCTATGTTAAGACCAAGGTCCTCCCAACTCCCCCCAGGTCCAGGAAGGTGATCGACCAAGCTGAGAAGGCTCCCACAGAGCCCGTCCATGCAGAAGAATCAGAGCCCAGCGCCAATGTCCTTTGCTTCTCAGTCAGCCCCCACTGTTGGCCACATTCAGAGAGACAGGTTTGGTCACATGATCCATCAGTCCCATTCCAACTGGAGTTGATCTCCCATTAGTTCTGTCCCACTGTCTCCATGAGTGAACGCACCCCTCACGTTCCTGACTTTCTCCCTCAAGTTCTCGCTCCTTCTGCTCCTCATCAGGACCTTGGGAGCTCAGTCCAGTGCTCCAATGTGGGGCTCAGTCACCTTCCCCATCTGTCGCCAGCTGGAGGTTCCCTCACGGTCCTGACTTTCTTTCTCATGTTCTCTCTCCTTCTGCTCCTCATCAGGACCTTGGGAGCTCAGTCCGCTGCTCCAAGGTGGGGCTCTGTCATTTTCTTCATCTATCGTCAGGTGGAGGTTCTATGGTGATATGCAAGAAATTCATCAGTATGGCTATAGGAACTGGCCTTTTCAGGCTCCCTCTCCTCAGCTGCCCAAGGAACTAACTGGGGGCGTCTCCCTGGAAACCTGGGAACCTCTCTAGGGTCAAGTCTCTTGACAACCCTCAGGTAGCTCCTTAAATTAAGATATATGCTTCCCTGCTCCCATATCCACCCTTCCTATATCCCAAGCACCCCATTCCTCCGAGCTCCCCCCATTCACCCCTTCACACTTTTCTCTCCCCATCTTCCCTTGGCCCAGTCTCGCCCAACCCTCAAGTTCCCAATTTTGCCTGGCGATCGTGTCTACTTCCAATATCCAGGAGGATTACTATATCTTTTTTGGGGGGTTCACCTTCTTATTATCTTCTCAAGGATCCTAAATTATAGGCTCGATGTCCTTTAATTATGGCTAGAAACCGATTATGAGTGAGTACATCCCGTGTTCATCTTGTTGGGTCTGGGTTACCTCACTCAGAATAGTGTTTTCTATTTCTATCCATTTGCCTACAAAATTCAAGATGTCATTGTTTTTTATCACTGGGTAATATTCAAGTATGTATATATTCCACAGTTTCTTCATCCATTCTTCCACTGAAGGGCATCTAGGTTGTTTCCAGGATCTGGCTATTACAAATAATGCTGCTATGAACATAGATGAGCAAATGCTTTTGTACTATGATTGGGCATCTCTTGGGTAGATTCCCAATAGTGGAATTGCTGGGTCCTGGGGTAGGTTGATCCCAAATTTCCTGAGAAACCGCCACACTGCTTTCCAAAGTGGTTGCACAAGTGTGCATTTCCCCCAGCAATGGATGAGTGTACCCCTTACCCCACAACCTCTCCAGCAAAGGTTATTATTGGTGTTTTGGATTCTGAGTGTAGAGAGTGAATTAGGTTCTCAGGAAGTGAAGCTCTGAGTATTAGTTGTCTGCCAGGAGTAATTTCAGGTAATTTGGGGAAGAAGGCCTTAGACCCATTGGAAACTGGTAAAGCCTTCCCCAAGTTTATGTTCAGAGGAATCTGTAGAGCTGTCCTCTGGTCTGAATGTGAATTTTAGCAGTGTGTGCAAGTAGGAGTGTTTATGAACAATTGTCCAGTGCATGTGAAAGCAACCAAACATGGTTTGCTCGTTTAGAATGACTGTGACCTGAGACTTCTCATTAATAGAGACATCCTCTCAAGACTAGTTAACCTCTACCCCCAAGCCATACACTATAGGTATACTGAAGTTCCAGGTTGGTGTTCAGGTGATAGAACTTAATTATCATATCATACACAGCCTACCTTCCCAGCCTTTTCCTCGACATGTCTGTATGTTATCCTTTCTTCATTCCTTCATAACCACAGAAAGATTTCTGGACAAAAGCCATCTGAGTTGCGGAGGCTGTTCAATACCCAGTATTTGTAACATTCTATATCTGACTCATTTATCATAAATATGTAACTTTAATTTGAAGAAAGCATAACAATTTATTTCCTGATGGCAGATAGTTAGGAAATAAATTAATAAAAATCAAAAACAGAAAATAATTTTATCATACACAACAATAAAGCCAGTAGTACTTTATAAGTAAAAGAAGAAATGTACATTATAACTTTCTAAATTCTTTATTATGTAGAAGTGTATAAATAGACAAATTTACTCAAATATTTATATAAATTTATTCTTAAATTTGTTAATTGGCAGTTTGTTGTAATTTATTTAAACTGTCCCCTAAAAGTACATACCGGCCCAGAAAATTTTTTTGAGGCATGAGCTTGTGGAACCAAGTAATGTTTTGGAAAATAGCTCAAGTTTTATTTTTAATTATGTTTTAGTGACTTCTTCAGTGTCTGATTATATTATATTTCTGTAGAAGCTTATAACAAACATTTTTTCTGTTCTGAATTTGCTAAGAAGTTTGTAA
The DNA here is from genome assembly GCF_903992535.2 of Arvicola amphibius. NCBI lineage: Eukaryota > Metazoa > Chordata > Mammalia > Rodentia > Cricetidae > Arvicola > Arvicola amphibius. The sequence goes on from NC_052058.2 coordinate 73,933,481, forward strand.
AAGCAAGAATTGAGGCATTAGAGTCTTTGAGAAAAGAAAATAATTAATTAAAAAATTTTCAGCATAAAATATTTAGAGTATATTCTTAAGGGATTGGGACTCAGAGTGATTCAAACCAAGCAGCTTATGTTTTATTTGCAAAGATTTGTTATTTTTAAAATATTAATATAGCTATTTTACATATTTTTTTCAAAAATAGATCAGAGACAAGATCTCTCAAAGGGAAGCAAGAAACTTCTGAACTGTTAACAAAACTGCGATCACAAAATTCAAGGTGCTAACTCTGTCTTTGCTTAAAATTCTATAAATATGCATGAATGGGAAGACATAAAAGTGTTCACTAAGAATGATAACATTTGAATAGACTAAGCAAGTGCATTTTTATACTTAAAACATGAATAATCTTGTCCAATAGATTATTTTTAGATAAATAAGTTATAAATGTCAATAACTTCATGATAATTTGACTCCTAATTACAGCTGAATTTAAATTTGAGTAATAATCTGAAATGGGAAGGTTGTTACAATAATATACTTTATAAATTCATGTGCTTTACTAAATTCCTTTTTTTTCAAGGTAGGGTTTACTAAATTACTTTTATGTGGGTGCCTCTGATATTATTTTCTCACTTTTATAAATAAAATTGCTTTCTTACATTAAAATAATACCTATAATCATATAAAAACTTAAATCTTTTTGATTCTGCATGTGACTATGATAAACTATGCTTTGTTAATAGCAATTATGTAAAACACAATAAAATTACACTAATTATTGTAATTCACAGAAAAAAGTCTCTTTCTTCTATTAAATATAGAAATTTTGTAAAGGCCAACTTCCACTATGTTTATAGAGAACATTCTAGGATAACATCCCTGAATAAAGATATTGGTAAAAATTCTTTAAACTCAGTGCTGGTAGAAAAGTTTCTTTTCACATTTTTGTTATAAAAGCAAAGGTTTCTCTCTCTCTCTTTCTCTCTCTCTCTCTCTCTCTCTCTCTCACACACACACACACACACACACACACACATCTAAATTCTGTAACACCATGTCTGCTCTGAAAGCATAATTGTATATGTGCTTATATATAATTATATATGTAATTTATATATAAACTATATAAACTATCCCCTAAACAAATAACAAGATTTTGATTTATTTGTTTGTTTGTTTTTGGAGTTTTTTATTTTTTATTTTTTTTTCTCTTTTTTATTAAAAATTTCCATCTCCTCCCCTTCTCCTCCCCCTTCCCTCCCCTCCCTTCCACCCATACCTCCACTCCCTCTCTCTCCAAGCCAAAGAGCCATCAGGGTTCCCTTCACTATGTTAAGTCCAAGGTCCTCCCAACTCTCCCTAAGTCCAGGAAGGTGAGCAACCAAACTGACAAGGCTCACAGTGAGCCCGTCCATGCTGTAGAGTTCAAGCTCATCGCTGTTGTCCTTGGTTGCTCAGTCCTCCTCCACCGTCAGCCACATTCAGAAAGAACTAATGGAGGCATTACCATCCCTGACTTCAAACTCTATTACAGAGCTACAGTATTGAAAACAGCTTGGTATTGGCATAAAAATAGAGAAGTCGACCAATGGAATCGAATAGAAGACCCGGATCTTAACCCACAAACCTATGAACACCTGATTTTCGATAAAGGAGCTAAAAGCACACAATGGAAGAAAGAGGGCATCTTCAACAAATGGTGCTGGCATAACTGGATGTCAACCTGTAGAAGAATGAAAGTAGATCTGTATCTATCACCATGCACAAAACTCAAGTCCAAATGGATTAAAGACCTCAATATTAATCTGAACACACTGAACCTGTTAGAGGAGAAAGTGGGAAGTACTCTACAACATTTGGGCACAGGAGGCCGCTTCCTACGTATAGCCCCAGCAGCACAGACATTAAGGGCAACATTGAATAAATGGGACCTCCTGAAGCTGAGCAGCTTCTGTAAAGCAAAGGACACTGTCACTAAGACACAAAGGCAGCCTACTGACTGGGAAAAGATTTTCACCAACCCTGCAACAGACAAAGGTCTGATCTCCAAAATATATAAGGAACTCAAGAGACTAGACTTTAAAATGCTAATTAACCCAATTAAAAAATGGGGCACTGAACTGAACAGAGAATTCTCAACAGAAGAAGTTCAAATGGCCAACAGACATTTAAGGGCATGCTCAACCTCCTTAGCAAACAGGGAAATGCAAATCAAAACAACTTTGAGATACCATCTTAACCTGTCAGATTGGTTAAAATCAAAAACACCAATGATAGCCTTTGCTGGAGAGGATGTGGAAGTAAGGGGTACACTCATCCATTGCTGGTGGGAATGCAAACTTGTGCAACTGCTTTGGAAAGCAGTGTGGAGGTTTCTCAGGAAATTTGGGATCAACCTACCCCAGGACCCAGCAATCCCACTCTTGGGAATTTACCCAAGAGATGCCCAATCATAGTACAAAAGCATTTGTTCAACTATGCTTATAGCAGCATTATTTGTAATAGCCAGAACCTGGAAACAACCTAGATGCCCTTCAGTGGAAGAATGGATGAAGAAACTGTGGAATATATACATATTAGAGTACTACTTGGTGGTAAAAAAACAATGACATCTTGAATTTTGCATGCAAATGGATGGAAATAGAAAACACTATTCTGAGTGAGGTAACCCAGGCCCAAAAACATGAACATGGGATGTACTCAGTCATAATTGGTTTCTAGCCATAAATAAAGGACATCGAGCCTATAATTCATAAAAAATCCTAGAGAAGCTAAATAAGAAGGTTAATCCAAAGAAAAACATATAGTTATCCTCCTGGATATTGGAAGTAGACAAGATTGCTGGACAAAAAATGGGAACTTGGGGGTGGGTTGGGATGGGGGGAGGGGGGATGGGGAGAGAAAAGTGAAGTGGAGGATGGGAAGAACTTGGGGGAATAGGATGGTTGGGATATAGGAAGGGTAGATATGGGAACAAGGAATTATATAATTCCTTAATTAAGGGAGCCATTCTAGGGGTGGCAGAGACTTGACTCTAGAGGGGTTCCCAGGTGTCCAGGAAGACGCCCCCAGGTAGTTCCTTGGGCAGCTGAGGAGAGGGTGCCAGAAATGTCCAGATCCTATTGCCATACTCATGAATATCTTGCAGATCACCATAGAATCTTCACCTGGCATTGGATGGAGAAAATGACAGAGCCCCACATAGGAGCACCGGACTGAGCTCCCAAGGTCCTGATGAGGAGCAAAAGGAGGGAGATCATAAGCAAGGAAGTCAGGACCGTGAGGGGTGCGTTTACCCACTGAGACTGTGGGACAGAACTAACGGGAGACCACCAAGTCCAGTTGGAATGGAACTGATGGAACAGGGGACCAAACCGGACTCTCTGAAGATTTTGATTTTTATACAAGTATTTAAAAGTCAAAATTTTAAGTTAATAAATATTGCTCAAAATAAACTAGAAAACTTTTACCTCGAGAAATATCAATAAGTTAATTTGATTATTGAAGTGCCATGCTTTGAAGAAATTTTTCTAGGATCACTGAGATAATAATTATAAGTTCATTTTTATTTTCAACAAAAAGTGTTGTTGTAAGTCCCAGCCTCTGGCCTCCATCCTTGGTGGCCCCAATTCTCTGCCTGCCAAACCTTGACCCCTCCCCAGAGGAGGGTCAAGACAGCCTGCCAAATTCTTGACCACTTCCCCATTCTATTTTAACTGCTCCCCTGGAAAGTCCCTCCATGACCTTTTCTCTTTCTCTCTGGTGGTTTTATCAGGGGCTTCCCAGTTTCCCTGGGGCGACCCCAGAGCACAGGAATCCCATTAAACATGAATATTCTTTAATTTGGCTAGTTGTGACTTGGCTTTATTGGGATTTTTGTGTTGGCAGAGAGCTTGTGTTAGGAATATTCCTAACAAAAAGCTTTGCCACTATCAAAGTACCATTTTCAAAAGCTACAAAAGCCAGCTTTATCATATATTAAATATAAAAAATATAATTACGTCATTAAACAATTAGTACTGATGTTTCCTATGGTCAACAATGATAATTTAGGAATCATTTTAATTACAGGAAAAGGTACCAAGCAGAAATTTGAATGTCTTTTTCCAGCATTGACTTGTAATTCCTGATTGGAGCTGTCACTGACATGGACATTAAAGTCCTTATTAGAAAGAAAAAAAAAATGAGGTACAGACCTAAACAGAAAACTCTCAACAGAGGAAACTAAATTGGTTGGAAGACACTAAGGAAAAGCTCACCATCCTTAGATATCAGAGAAATGCAAATCAAAAAACTCTAAGATTGCCTCTTACACCTGTCAGAAGGGCCAAGATCAAAACCACTGGTGGCAATTTACACTGGAGAGGTTGTGAGGTAAAGCCAACACTATTTCATTGCTGGTGGGAGTGCAAGCTGATACAACCCCTTTGAATATCAGTGTGGCCATTTCTCAGAAAATTAGGAGGCAGCCTTCATCAAGTCCCAGCAATACCACTTTTGGGTATGTATCCAAAGGATGCTCAGTCATGCCACAAGGACATGTCATTCAACTGTGCATTAGCATACTAAAAATTAAGTGTCTTAGTAACCTGTAACTTAGTAGTGACTGATAAAGTCTTTCTTTTAGCTTCCATGAAATCAACAATTTTAAATTCCACATACCAGTGACTTCTTAAAATAGTTATCTTTCTGTCCCTGGCTTGCTTTACTCACTTATTATGTGTATCCCAGTTCCACCTGTGACATCATAAGTTGTATAACCCCACATTTTGCAGTGCTTTGAGACATCCCATCATGTTGGCGAGCATATTGTTTATATTCACTACCTTTTCATTTGTGAAATGGCTAAAATTTAGAAGCAATTACAGCAATTTCCTACACAAATCGATTTTTTTTCTTCAGATCATATAAGCATTAGTAAGATTATTTGCTTCTTAGTTCTATTTTTTAATTTTGAAGAATTCCCAAATTGCTGTCATGAAGCATGCTTTGGTTTTCCTTAATAGCAACAGCATCCTGAAGTGCCACTTTCTTCACATCATTTTCTGTACTTCTCTTTTAGATATTTGAAAATAGCCATTGTAGTTCCACTGTGACAGAATACCACCAAGGATTTGATTCATTATTCCACACCATGTGAAGCACTTTTCAGTAATCTATCAAACCTCTGCACACCTTCTTTTGAGTAAAGATGGTTAGATCAGTTTCCTACTTTTCCATTAGGTCATAATTTTTTTCCTTTGGGTTTGTGTGAATGCTGCATAGTTTTGGATGAATTCTTCTCAGATTACAGCTTTCAGATATTTCCCCACATTCTTCAGCATCCCCTAACCCTAATAAGCTACATAAAACTTCCCCACTTTCACGAAATTTATATTATTTGTCTATCTTGCCTTGGTCCTTTGATCAGTTTAATGTCATTGTGTGTTTCTATTGTTTTCTGTCAGATGCTTCATAAATTCACATCTAACATTAAAATAGGTAATATATATTATATAACATTAAAATAACATATATATATATATATATTTATATATATGAATAGTGGTCTGGGATCTATTTTCTATATAAAATAGAAAGGAAATCATTAGCGACAAATGGAGATATATTCCACTTTCAGGATTTAAAGAATCATTTCTGAAAGTCCATGTTACTGCATCTGTAGGTAGAGAGTGATATAGAATTTCAATGAGCCTGAACATCAAAGAAATATTGATAAAAAGAGAATAAAGAGGAAGTATTATAATACACAATTTTAAAATATTCTACAAAGCTGTACTTGTCCAGTAATAAAATCAGTATGCTGCCAGAATTAACTTGGGCATAGAACAATGCAATAGAATAATGAGTCTAGAAGAAAACTCAAGCATCCATGTAAAGCTCCATTTCAGAAAGACTGCTAAATAATTAAGTGAAAACCTTTTTTCCATAAATTATACTTTGAGTGAGATACAATTGTTAGTATTCATATTACATAAGTCTTTGGTCTTTGACATTCCTTGGAGTTCAGAATTATTACATTTTGTTATTTAATTTATATATTTCCAACTTTGCTATGAACAAACTCACTATATCCATTGCCATAACATCAATATTTAAAATATTATCTAGCACAATATAGTGTTTCTCAAAATATTTTAGGTAAATGAATTAACAAATGTATTAATCTATAAAGCCTCGGAATTATAAAGATAAAAATCTATAAAAGCTATGTTTGTCTCATAATTTTCTGAACTCCATTTATCTATTATATAAATAAATAATTTTGAAAGTTTATGTATACCAAGTCAATAAAGCATTACACAAACTCCAAAATATTTTCTGATATCTGTAGCAGCAGTAAAGGTGGATTAAATTTAGTGTTTTACTAGAAATTATTTTAATATCTTATTATTTTAATAAGAATGAAGAATGCTTATTTTTGTAGCTATTAGTGTTTAATAAATAGTAATTTTTGAAATTTAATTTTGACAAAATATTTTCTGGAATGCCTATATGTTCTTATAATATTAAAAATAATGTTTAAGATTTTTGTATTGAAAATTTCCAAAAAGCCTGGATAGTAAATGAAAATTATTTATTATTCTGATAAATATTAAAAAAATCATTGGTACTTAATAATGCATAAGAAAAACCTAATAAATAGAACACTAGAAACCTAAAATAACAATATCATTTTTAAAGCATTCATTGACATATAGCTAATATATAAATATTGCACATTAATGAGTACAAATTGGTATTTGAACATGCATATCCAGCTGGGAGTTCATCAGTACAATCATAGTAATGAAACATATATCATTTTAAGATATTTCTTGAGTCCATACTACTATAGTGTGAGTATGTTATGCTTCATTTTTGTTGAGAATAATTAGCCATTAGTATTATTTGTTTGTACATTCTGCAGCATTGTTACCTGTAGGTACAAATTAAGTCCACAGACTTATAGAACTTATTCATTTTGCTTAACTAAAACTTTATGAATCATAAGACTAAATTTTGCTAAATTTTTCATTCTCCCAAAGGAATCTGTACATTCAATGCACTCTCCAACAAAATTACTATGTCAGTTTTACAGAGAGTGGTTAAAAAAAAGTAGTTTTATATGCAATGCCCAGAAACTGGAAATAGCCAGAATTCCCTCAACTAAAGAATTAACACAGAAAATGTGGTCCATATATATATATATATATGTAGTATTATTCAACTTTTCAAAAGAGTTACACATGAAATTTTTTTTCCAACTGGATGGAACTTGAAAAGATCACTCTGAGTGAGGTACCTCAGACCCATAAATACAAACATGGTATGGACTCACTTATAAATCGATATTAACTGTAAAGAATAACCATGTAACAATCCACAGACCCAGAAAGGCTAGGTAAGAAGCAGGACCCCAAAGGGGCACTCATGGCCCTCATGGGAAGGGGAAAAAGAAGAGATCTCCAGGGTGGACTGTGGGCAGGTGGGATGGGCAGGTAATAAGGGAACAGGTTAGGGGTGAAGGGGAAGAGTCTTGGAAGGGATTATTGGAAAGGGAGGGCATTTCAGGTTTTGGTAGAAACATGTACAAGGCAAACTTCAAGGAACCTACAAGGATGACTCCAGCCTAAGATTCCTAAAAATAGGGAGTTGCCAGGTTTCATTGCTGCTGAAGAGAGGGAGGAAAGCAAGTAGGAGCTAATGGGGTCAAGGACATCAGAAGACATCTCACAGAATCAACTAATTTGGTTTCACAGGAGCTTGGAGAATCTGAGCCAACAACCATGGAGCATTCATGGGACTGACATAGGCCCTCTGCATATATGTGACAGTTGTGTAGCTTGGTCTTCTTGTGGGACTCCTATAGTGTGAGTAGGGGCTGTCTTTAACTCTTTTGCTTCCCTTTCAAGACTCCATTCCTCATACTGGGTTTCCTTGCCCAGCATAGTACTGAGTCTTACTACAACTTAATATGCTATCAAAAGGAAGCCTGACCTTTTCTAAAAAGAAATAGAGGAGTGGATGGAGGGCTGGACAGAGGGGAGGTAGGAGTGGGAAGAGGAGGGAAGGGAGACTATGTTTGGAATATAAAATAAATAAATAAAATTTGAAAAAAGGAAAGAAAGAAATATATAAATTTTATAATATCATACATTTTACAAAATATTTAATATGTGAAACCATGTTAGTTTGAAAAGAGAAGGTATCATTCATAGATCTTAATATCCCACTATATCACTAAGGCAAAAATAAAATCCTCAATAGTATGCTATTAATTAAATTAATATTAATTAAATTAAATTAATTAAATGGTTCAATTCAAAAATATTTCACAAATGGTTATATTACTGCAGTGCAGTGATTATGTGAAGAAACATTACACAGAAAATTAAATTAGAAGTCAGTGGTAAATAACCAAAACTACTTGCAGAATAGAATCCTTAGTCTTGTACAGTATTCCAATGCCTCAGTGTTTAGTGTCTCTGCAGAGGGTCACCCTCTCCCTTTGCTCTTCTACCCTGGCCTTTGTACTACTGTTTCATTTTACTATAGCAACAGTCAAAAGCTCAGCCTTGCATAATAGGTTGATGTGATCAAAAGCATGTTGGCTTAATATAGTACTGACCCAGCAAGCTATCTAGGACTAGCTGCTCTCATTGTCTGACAAATGTCAAGCATTATTGTTTTTCTCAAAATTTAAAATACCCCACAGCATCCCGATTCTGATGCAGCTTCCTGGGGCACCTCAGTGCACAGCTGAGCACACTAGATTAAAAATAAAACTGCACAAGAATTGCCATAGTTGAGGAGCTTGAATTCTGGTTTTAAGAAGAAGCCCTCTGTATGAACAAAGAATTTTCTTTCTTTTCTTCAGAAAATGAGCATCGAGAAAGACACAGAGGTGGCAAAGGAAAGATTTTTCCAGGAATAAATTGTCAATCTGTTGTGAAAGGAGGACAGGCAATGCTGTACAATCACACACACACAAACACACACACACACACACACATAAAGAGAGAGAGAGAGAGAGAGAGAGAGAGAGAGAGAGAGAGAGAGAGAGAGAGAGAGAGAGAGATTATTATCATTTTCAAATTCACTGCCAAAATTCAGCATTGCCAAAGGTGAGCACATTTTACACAATGATGGAACTCATGTTTTCCCTGATAGCCACAGCCTAAGTGTTTTTCCACACACTCATGAACTGTCAGATAAGCAACCATCTCTGATGCCCTCCTTTACCTGTCTAGCTTCCTGCCTGTGCTGCCAATGAAGCTGAAGGGGCGTTCCTGCGGGGTAGTATTGACAAGGTCTACACCATATTATGTGGCACATCCACCATAACAGCAAAGAATGCCTGTTTATAATAATTAATAAGATGAAAACTATTTAGATTTCCTCTCACTGTAGTGTGGGTTTATTTTTTCTATTCATCTTTGAGATTTTTGACATTGTATTGTGACTAATGTCATACAATTTATCAAAACCAGCTAATGCACTCAGCGTGAAATAAGGGGTTTCATTAAAGGGCTTACTATACAGAATTTATCATCATTCCTCTTCAAATCAGTGAAGTATTTCAGTAGCTTTCTCTATAAAGCTTTTCATGACACTATTTAATTTATAATTCACAATAGTTGTTCAGTCAAGATACTTTGTTAAGCTAATCGTTAGCCACTTAGGTGCGAGTTTATTCTGTTTTGCAATTGACTCTGCAAAATTCTTTTGTTGCTGATTCCTTGCTCTGCTCTATAATCAAAGTCTGATGAAAGAAAAGTTGTATGGGGAAGATCTATGGCTTAATCATTCATATTACACACATGCTACTTTCCTATATTTTGTTGAGAGCTTCCATAAATGCAGCTGTTTCAACTGTATAAAAAAACAGAAAGATTGATTTAACCTCACCACCCAAAAATCTCAGAGAAATACAGTTATTAAATAGTCCATGAATATGGGAGGGGCAAATCTTACCAGAAATGTATGACTGATTTTCAAAGACTAAACTTGAAAAATACTTTATTAATTCATTAAAAAGTATCAAATTTGTCATGATAATCTTTAAACGAATTTAAATGTAATACACACAGTAAAACTGTCCTGAATGATGGGAAGACATCAATAAGACATGTGCATTTTACAAAAAGATTTTGCAGATAATTCTAGAAATTTCCTAGTTGTAAGCAATGGAGTTGTTGCTCCATATGTGTGAGGGGGTTGGGTTTTGCCTGTGTTTCATTGTCTCATGAGAAACTGTGGCAATTTAAACACTATTAAGACAAAACAAGTTCTGCCTTGCCTGGGGAGGTGGGGAGGAGAGAACGTGGACCATGGCAGTCAGGTGTTATTAAGATGAGCAAATAAATGGTTGACTATGGGAGAGAGAGAGAGGTAAAATGGTTCACATTCTGTGGAAAGAGGTAAATTTGCACAAGTGAAGGCAGTGAGGAAGGAACTGAGGTGGGTTGACTGCCTGATACCCAGGACAACGGCGATGCCCAGGCCTGGGCTGTTGCCAAGGGTCATGTCTGGGTTTGTGGCCCTGCTGTAAAAACAGACTGTGTTGATGTCCAAGGCTCCTGTTCCTACCAAATGCCGAGAGGATACGGCTGCAGAGAGCTGGCCACGCGGCACTGGCTGGAGCTGTCAGGAGAGTTGGCCCTGTACTTCACCTGGGCAGCACAGTGGAACTGACCCTGTTGAGAGAGGTGTAAGAGAGGCAGCCACAAAATCCTGAGCACGGGAAGGTCGACCTTACTACTTGTCTGTCATGCCGTGTCGTGGACAATGAAAAGATGCCCTCCCCTTGCCACCTGAGCATGAGAGTTGATTCTGAGCCTCACCAACTGCTGCAGCACTTTGGAGAGTGGGTCCTGCCCCTCACCTGGGCAGCAAAGGAGAACTGACAGTTGGTGCAGGCACGGGAGAGTTAGCTCTGAAGGAGGCAGAGTGGGAAAGCTGCCCCCACACCTCTTGTCTGCCACATGGTGGAATGGACAAGGGAAAGATGCACTTCCTTCTTGACCCTTGACACCTGTGACAGAGATGACCCTGCCCCTTACCAACTGCAGCACTTCGCCTAGATAGCACATTAAAGATGAGCTTGTTGAGTGGTGGTGTAGGTGAGCCCATGATTAGCGAAGACCTGGCCCTGATTCTCATGTGCCATAAGGTGGCATTGGTGAGAGAGAGAGAAGGCCTTCCACTCTCTCCCCTCACCACCTGGGGCAGGGGAGAGAGAGAAAGAGAGAGAGAGAGAGAGAGAGAGAGAGAGAGAGAGAGAGAGAGAGAGAGAGAGAGAGAGAGAGAGAGAGAGAGAGAGCGAGCTTGCCCTGGGGGCATCAAAATGGAAGAACAAGCCCAGCTACACCAATCTGTAAGGTGGCCCCTACATCTGCTTCCCACCTGGGAAACTCAGTTGGCCTGGATGGTGTGGTGTAAATAACACTGAGAGTAAGGGAACAGGGGAACAGGTCTTCCCATTTCTCCTTGCTGCAGAGTTAGCTGGAGCAAATAACTAATTGAAGAACTGGCGATGAGGATGAGGGAGAGTTCACTGGTAGGCTGACAAGCCCAGCTAGCACCCAGGCCAGCACCAGGGCTTTGAGTTGGCCTACTCTAACACCCACCCCAGCTGTGATCTACTGAGCACGTGAAAGGTCCAGTCCTGCAGATCCAAAGCTGCAGAATCTCCATGACACAGGGCAATATCAGGATGTCTAAGAGAAATCCCAATAAGATTCCAGATCAATAATTATTGTAATAAACACTAACAAGTAAATATGTATGAACTAAAGACTTACTTACTGAGTAAGTCACACACTGTGGCTTCCATGATGAGATTATTTTTTCCTTTTCTTGTAGATTTTCTTTTATTTTGTTTTTGGGAGAATTTGAAGGAGCAAAGGGAATATACGAAGGGGTGGGGAGATGAATGATATAAAATGCATGATTTGAAATCCACAAAGAATCAACAAAAACTTTGAAAAAAAGAAAAAAATTCTACAGAAAGAGAATTCTAGAGGTTTTGCTAACTATAGAAATGAGATGTTGAGAGCCAGGAAATGACCAACATAGTAACACTGGGCACACAAATAAGAAATATTCACCTAAAGAATTTGTATATGATTTTCTAAAGATCTCATATTAACAGGCAATCATATATAAAATGAAAAAATTATATGTACCAAATTTCCCCAAATATAGTGTTTCAAGTGTTTCAAATACAAAATGTTTCAAATTATGTATTATATATGTATATGTTGTGTTTATAAAATATACATACTTATTTATGTGTATATGTATAGACATATATATGATCATTTATGATATATGTGCATGCATATATGACTTGTATGAATCCCTGATAATACACACACACACATGCGTGCGTGTGTGTGTGTGTATTTTTCTGGATTCACTACTAATGAATATTCAAAATGGCAAAGCAATTCTTTCTTGAAGATTTTAATAGTTACAGGTGAATCACCTATTGCATTCCTGCAGATGGTTTTCTATAGAAGCAAAGTCTATGCCTGTATGACTTCCATAAACAGAGATTCTAGTACTTTTATTTGTAGTAGTTGAAAACTAGGGACAATCTAGATGACCCCCAATAGTTGAATCAGTAACTTGCTGAGAAATAAAAAATCTAAATATACTGATATAAATAACACTGGTAAAAAGAAGTCAAGTACAATATATGCTGCACATACATGTTGATAATACCTAGAGAACTTCAGAGGGAGGAAATCTAGATACACTATATTACACAGAAAAAAGAAGACTAAATTTTTTTGAGATATCAGGAGATAAAAGAAATACAAAGAGGACTGGAAAATTGTTGAGAGTGTTGAATTTGTTCTGTATCTTGACTTGGTGCTTATTGTTTTTTTTAAGGAATATATTATTAAATCTAATGGAACCAACTCAGAATATTATCTAGATTGTTGCTCCCTGTCCAGAAACTTACAAGGCCCTATTTCTTAAGATAACACCAACATATCTTATTGAATATAAATAAATCAAGTTATTGCCTAGAGCTTTCATCCCTACTGAAGAATGTTTATGGTGCTAGAAGATAGTCTGCACTCCACCAGAGGATGAAGGTACCCAAGACACAGTCCATTTGATCTATAATAGCGAACTGCCTATATAATATTCTGGTGCACTAATTTCACAAAATTTGTAGGAGTAACAAACCATAATCTGATTGAGTTAAGGCCCATTCCACGACATGGAATCCAGGCCTGATTAATTAACTAAGAACTGTGACTAGATAAGCCATAAACCTATGGGAAAACAAATACTACTGCTCTGCTCAAAAAAACATAGCAATATAAGAACTTCTAATGACATTCTGATATATCCGAAGATAAGTGTCTTGCTAACTCATCATCTGATAAGCTTCTACCTGTAGTAAGGGGAAACAAATCCAGAGATCAATTACTGGGAAATGTGCCCTTGAAACACTGAGTCCTAAATGGGATATTTCCACCAAACCTCTTAGAGAAGATTATAAGAGTCATAGAGGATGGAAGCCTTTAAAAAAATAAAACCCTTGTAGAGAAAACAGGACTGATGCACATAAAAGCCCATAGAGACAAAGGCTGCATATAGAGGGTCTACGTAGGTCCACAACAGATGTGGTCTCAGCAATGACAGGGGAGACATATATTATCCCTGACACCTAACTATGAAGCTGTCTCTAACTGAAAATGTTTCACAAAGGAAAAATAGTTTTCTCCAATGGAATTTCACAGAATATACAAAGCATACACAAGAGGAAGCCCTGGGCCAGCAGTACAAAGCCAAAAAAATGATCTCAATAGTATTTGTGAAGACTGTTTTGTTTCATGATAGCTTGTCTGGGAATATTTTTTTCAATCCTATGGATATTTGGCTTATATATCATGGTTTCTGATTTTGCATTTGTAGGAGTTTACTAGTATGTACATGTGTACATATATATGTGGTTTTTCTTTTTTGTTTGTTGTTTTATTTTTTATTATGGAATTTTGTTTATATAGTTATCTGTTTGTTTTCTAGAGATAAAGAAAATGTGGAGCAGAATAATTAGAGAGGTGGGAAGATGTGGAGGATCTGGGATCTATAAGTGTTGACCAGGGTTTTGGTGTAGGAGTTTCTTTGTTTTGTGTGTTGCTTTTATTGGTTAATGAATAAAGAAACTGCCCAGGCCTAGTTGATAGGGCAGAACTTAGGTAGGCAGGGAAGACAGAACTGAATGCTGGGAGAAAGAAAGGTGGAGTAGGAGAGAATTGCCATAAAGCCACCAGAGACAGACATGCTGAATCTTTCCCTGTAAGCCACTGCCATGTGGCAATATACAGATTAATAGATATGGGTTAAATCAAGATGTGAGAGTTAGCCAATAAGAGGCTAGAGCTAATGGGCCAAACAGTGATTTAATTAATACAATTTTTGTGTGGGTATTTCAGGTCTAAGCTAGCCAGGTGGCTGGAACAAAAAGCAGGGCCCTCGTGGCAACGAGGTTTCTGTTCTGCCTGGCCTTGCAGCCGTTTAGTTCCAAAGAAACACACAGAAGTCTACATTAGTTATAAACTGATTGACCTATTATCTCAGGCGTCTTATTAACTCTTATAACTTGTATTAACCTATAATTCTTGTCTGTGTTAGCCACGTGGCTTGGCACCTTTTTCGGCAAGGCAGTCACACCTTGCTTCCTCTGCGTCTGGGTGATGGCTGCAGAGTGAATATTTCCTTTTCCCAGGATTCTCCTGATCTCCTTGTTTCACCCCTACTTTTTGCCTGGCTAATAACCAATCAATGTTTATTTAAAATACAAGTGACAAGGGACAGATCATTTTCCCACAGCACCCCTTCCCCTTTTTTAAAACAAAAACTCTGAATTGAATCTCCTTTTTTAGTATTTCTCCTGACCATTATCCATAAAAACTTGAGAACAACGTTCTAAACAAAGGCAAACATCCATAATCCATTTTTTGGGAATGTGAGTGTAGTTTTCGAAGCTACTTCCGCTGATTAGGGGCTCTGATAATCTTATGGGGACCTAAAGAAAATTTAGGATGTTAGAAAGAAAATATTTTGTATCTCCTAAGCAATCATGTATGAAATGATAAAAGTAACTCAGCAATTTCTCCCATATTAACATAGTAGTAAAATTATAAATACATACATATATGTGTAATTTGAGTGTGTGAATGTGTGTCTGTGCATATAGGTATGTAGAATTTGCAATTTTAGTAGTGTTATAAATGCATAATGATGGCAGGTCTCTCTGAATTTTTAACTATTTTATTTTGGGTCTTATGTCACTCACACTTAAGTGGAATGAGAAATAGGAATCTTTGTGAAAATGTAATTGAAATATATTTATTTGGCAATGGTTTAAAAATTGAGTCTTTGTGTTTTTTATAACATTTCTATCATGAGTAGAACCAATATATTATAATACTGGGTGCTATAATGTGCTTTGTTTCAAACATGAGAGTATTTTGAAGAGATACATAATGATTTCTGTACTGTACCAGAAAAGATAGTGTAACATCTTTGACTCTACATGAACTTGTACTAGAAATGTTTGCTGCTGTATATGAAGTTCTATCAATTGAGCATTGTCTTGATTTGAAGAAGCTGTGCCTTGTCCAGGCCATATGAAATACTCGAAGTGTCATGTATTCGTGGTAAAGTCCTTCCAGCCTAGCATCTACAGGAATAGCAAAAGAGCTCCAAAATAGTCTAGGATGGGTACCTTAGTCATTACCAGGCTTGTAGCTTTCTTGGTGTTTTTATTAAAATTCTATCTTTAACTGCTGATATAGCTCTCCTGCCTGGTTTTGAGTTTTCTACTCAGCCTCTTAAAACATAATATAACATAATGTCCTATCTGAATTGCTGATCTATAACCTGTGTAAACCTCTTGAAATTTTCCTTTAAGCCACTGAGTTTAGGAGTAGTTTGTACTCAGTGAAAATAATAGCTGCTTGTTTATATGGTTGTCATTCTAATAACCATGTTCAATACCTTTTCTTTTTAAGAGCTAAAGTATTAAAAAAATAATACTTCAGGTTTTATTTAAATATAGATATAAAACTCTGGAATCCCAGATGTTTGAGACTCTCCTAGCATGTAGATAAGCCTGAATTAGAAATGGTAGGCATTATTTTCATAGGCTGGCAGAAGTTCTGCTCTGTGAGAACAGCTGCTGGCTTTAAAAGAGTCAGGCTTGCACAGATTTAAATGCAAAACTAATATTGTCTTATTAAAAACGCATTATTGCCTGTTTACTCTGCCCAATGACAGGCGCAAACAAATATATCTTTGTTTAGAATTCAGAGATTAAAAATGGGTATTGACATATTGTCTTCAAGTGTTTTAGACAAACATGCTTCTGGTTCACACATAGTGCTATAAAAATATAGAACTTTTCAATATATATATTTATGTGTGT
The DNA here is from genome assembly GCF_903992535.2 of Arvicola amphibius. Taxonomy (NCBI): domain Eukaryota; kingdom Metazoa; phylum Chordata; class Mammalia; order Rodentia; family Cricetidae; genus Arvicola; species Arvicola amphibius. Next base: position 73,949,913 of record NC_052058.2, read on the forward strand.
GTGTTGATTTTAATTTTCCAAAAGTATTCCTTTTCTATTATTTCTTTGAAAAAAAAGGAGCAGTACTATGAATTTCTAGGAAACTGAAACTAAGAAAGTCTTGGTAATTCAAGTATCTGATGTCTGGCTTTCCGTCACTTATGGTGGAATAATTGTGACTTAAGTAGCAACTGGCTATAGAGGTAGAGTATTTTAAAAATGCCTTGACCATTAATGTTTCCAAATTTAGATTATTTTTGAATGAGTAACATTTGCATATTAATAATGAAATAGCTTGCTAATAAAATCTCAGCTTCAATAATGAACTTCAGTATCTTCCACATATTTTGACCTGATAATTTTATAGTAACTTACACAAGCTGAGTCATTTTTGAAATAGATACTTCCATTGAGAAAATGCTACAACTGGATTGGTCTGTGGACTGGCCTGTGGTTCATTTCTTGACTGATGATTCTGAAGAAGGGCCCTGCTCACTGAGCACAGTGTTACCTCTTGGCTGACAGACTTGTGTGTCACAGAAAAGAATGCTAAACAAACAACAAGGAGTAAATAAGTAGATTTATTTATCTTAGATCCTGATACAAAGCTTCTGCCTTGACTTCCTAGCCTGACTTCCCTGATCAGTTGACTATAGAGAAATAAAATCTTTTCTTAAGAACTTGCTTTTTAGCCCATGGTTCTACATAGCAATGCAATTTTGTTTGTTTGTTTGTTTTTTGCTTTCGAGACAGAGTTTCTCTGTAGCTTTTGATCCTGTCCTGGAAGTAACTCTTGTAGACAAGGCTGGCCCCCAACTCACAAAGATCCACCTGCCTCTGCCTCCTGGGAGTAAAGACGTGTCACCATTGCCCAGCATGTTAACTTTAGCTATATGTTTTTATTTGTTTGTTTGTTTTTCTTGTTTTTCAAGACAGGGTTTCTCTGTGTAGCTTTGGAATCTGTCTAGCACTAGCTCTGAAGACCAGGCTAGCCTTGGACTCAGAGAGGTCCTCCTACCTCTGCCTCTCCAGTACTGGGATTAAAGGTGTGTGCCACCACTGCCTTGCCCAGCAATTACATGTTTTTATAAGCATAGTTAAAGGTAATTTTAGATAGTATTTTTTGGTGTACCTTCATTCTCACTGAAACTCATGACATGAATTCAAAAATTAAATCTTTCTATTATAGCATCAAGCTGGCACTCAATTTAAAAAAAATATACCTTAATTGTTATCATATAACCTTCATCCAGGAACTGATGGAAGCAGATGCAGAGATACACAGCTAAGCACTGAGCCAAACTCTGGAGTCTAATTATAGAGAAGGAGGAGCCATATTATGAACAAAGGGGCCAAGAACATAATGCCGATACCCATAGAAACAGCTGACTGGAGCTAGTGAGAATTCACTGACTCCGGACTGACAGCTGGAGAACCAGTATAAGACCAAACTAGCCCTTCTGAATGTGGGTGACAGTTGTGTGGCATGGGCAGCTTGTGGGGCCACTAGCAGAGTCACCTGTATTTATTCCTAGTAATGGAACCCATTCCTTATGGAGGAATACCTTTCTCAGCCTAGATACGGAGGGAGGACAATGGTCCTGACTCAAGTGATGTGACAGACTTTGTTGGCTCCCTATGAGAGGCCTCATCCTCTCTGAAGAGTGGGTATGGACTGGGGTTGGGAGAAGGTGGAAGGAGTGGGAGCAAGAGAGAAAAATCTGGGATTAGTATGTAAAATAAGACTGTTCCTAAAAAAATTATTTGTTTTTACTTTATATGTATGACCTTTTTGCATGCATGTATGTGTACCATGTACATGGAGTACCCACAGAGGCAAGGAAAGGGTTGAGGATTCTATGGAACTTATGATTATGACTTGCCCAAGTTGTCCTTGGGAACAGCAACCTCACCTTTTGCAAAAATAGAAAGTGCTTAAACCCACTCATAAAAGGATTAATTTAAATGGATTTTCGACTTGTATTTTCAGATTAGCATGGTGAACCCTCATTGAGTCCTGGCCTTCAGCTGCTTTTCTCTGTCTTTTAGTAACTTCTAATTGAAGTTACTAAAAGCTGTGCTTTGACTAGAAGATCAGAGGATGGGATTTTCACCTGTTGGCCATTGACTGCAGGGTATTTAAGCCTCCATGGTGCTTTTGTACCAGCGATTGGAGGTCCGTGTGTTGGTCTGTTTCTGCGTGTGTTTCCTCAACCTCCAGCCCCTTGCCCGAAGCTCGCAAACTGGTTTCTAGCGCATAGAGTGCAGACGGGGCCCGCGGTGCGAGGCGCGTGGGAGTTGAACATATCTGATACAGTTTAAATTCTCTAAGTGCCATCCACATCATCCACAAGCATTTTTATTAGTATCTGACAATATTAAAATCAGATCAGCCGATTCTCAGAAACATGAAAGCGTCACATAGAGTCACAGCTTTCTTGCTTGTCACCGAATTTGAATTGAAGATGTGTTATATTTGTTTAATGCTGTGTAACATTTGTTTAATGATGCCAAGATATGTTCTATTCTTTTATGTTGCATTTGTTTAACTCTGTGAAGTTGTGTTACTTTGCCTGTCTAAAATACCTTGTCTAATAAAGAGTTGAAAGGCCAATAGCTAGGCAGGAGAGGAATGGAGGTGGGGGGTTGGCAGGGAGAGCCAATAGATGGAAGGAGCAGAACATGGAGGAACAAGGGGATGGAGAGATGGCTCAGAGGTTAAGAGCACTGGCTGCTCTTCCGGAGGTCCTGAGTTCAATTCCTAGCAACCACATAGTGGCTCACAACCATCTGTACTGAGATCAGGCGCCCTCCTCTGGCGTGCGGGCATACATCAAGGCCGAATGTTGTATACATAATAAGTAAATCTTTTAAAAAAATTAAAAAAGAAAAGAAGGAATGAGGACAGAGGTAAGAAGGGAAAAAAAGGTATATAGAATAGAAAAAATAAAAACAATAAAAGCCCAGAGGCAAAAGATAGATGGAATAATTTAAGTCAAGAAAAGCTGGCTAGAAAGAAGCCAAGTTTAGGCTGGGCATTTATATGAAATAATAAGTCTCTATTTATCTGGGAGTTGGGTGGCAGATCCTCTAAAGAAAAGAGAGAAAAAAAAGTAATAACTACACTTGCAAAAAAGTTTGGTATTGCCTGTAGTGCCTATTCACAGAGCCAACAGAGAACTATTAATCCTTTTTCTATCATTTTATTTTTCTTAAAGCTTGATTGTTTAAATTATTCACCAGAAATAATACCCAATATTTTAGAGTTTTATCAGCATTATAATTCTACTTTGACATGTATGGCAAAATAAATTAAGAATTAAGAAAATTGACAAAATATTCTATTTAAAAAACAGAATTGTCTAAAGCATTAGCAAGAATACTGAAAAAAAAATAGCTTCTTAAGAAGATGGGCTGGAATAAGAAAAATTGGTGAGCATTTTAATGTAACTATCATAGTTTACATTAAAACTCTATGCACTTGCCAGTGTGGTAAAGCCTTGAGAACCTTAATGAAGTGGCTGAATTAACGGAATCTTTGCTCTTTTCTTTGTCCCACTTTGATTTCAATGAAGATATCTAGCAGATCAATGAGCTGAATCGCAACAGCAGAGCACACGATCTGGCCTTGCAGGAGAGAATTAGGATTAATGCAGTAGAGAGAGAGAGTTGACAATGGGGATGGCCTGGCCTTAGTGCTGTTCACAATGAAGCTTTAATCAATAGCAGGGGTTAACAAGGCAGTTATCTCAAGGCCATTTCTGCTTCATGAGTAATAGATAATTTACAATAATAATCTGTTTCTGGAAAAGTCCTTAGAATTGTTTTAAAGATTCACGAGATAATGATATATAGGGCATTTTTTTTTTTTTTGGAAGGGCTATCTTTTGAATCAAATACAAAAGAGCACGCAAAAAAAAAAAAAGGAGAGTTTAAGGTTATTGTGACTGGGTTGATAACAGGGTGTTTTATTTTTCTTTTCAATTTAATTCACAAAAGAATTTCTAAGAGTTTTTTTTTTCTTATTCTTCAACCACATTGCAGATAGCAATATAGGAAAGAGAAACCAAATAATACCCTTCAGAACAAGGTTTGTTTGATGTTTTAAACCTTGGAACGCCTTTAGAATTAAATCTATAATAGTGTCTTGATGTTTAATGTTATTTTATTTTCCTTTCATGTTCTCATCTGGTATTAAGTAGCTCTTTAGGCTAGTACTCAAAGCCCATTCAACAGGGAGATGGAAGTCCAGAAAAACTCAGAGAAAAGGAAAGAAAGGTTTGTTGATAGCAGTTTTGAAAGAGAATAAAAAGCAACAACTACTAGAAAGTGAAAAGAGAGAGAAGAAAAAAACCAACAAAAGGCAGCTGAAGGTACAGATACCTCTCCAGCCACATTACTGACACTACAGGAGCACAGATTTCAACCACAAAGTCTTTAACAGTGAATTTATATTGGTTTGTTAAATTTTTAGAGGGGAGAAGAGGTTGTGGGGGGATTGCGTCTGTTATTACAATATGTGCTCACATATTCTGTGAGACAGGACTCTCTCCCAGCCTCTTCTGTGCTGTTTGCCTTCAGGCTATTTCACTGTTCATTAGCACCTTCACCAGAATAGGTAGGGAAGCAAAGTTGCTGCAACAAGAGGCAGTCAATTTCAGTTCTCATTAGAGGCTCTGACACACACAAAAAAAATATGGTGGGTGGAGTCAGAGGCAATAGCTAAAGAGAGACTTGGGCATTATCCATGTTATTCTCTTGTCCAAATCATTCTGCGCTGTTAATATCAGATGTAATTGCACGCTGAAGGTATTATAAAACATTTCCATAGCAATTACTAACATGGTTGGAGAAGGGTAACAAAGCACTTGGCTGAGATAATTATCTAGGTCAGCAGTCCCCATTCTTAGCTTCATCAGAACACCTGCACAGGTTTTAAAATTTTCTCTTAATGATAAAATGTTGGGCTCCACTCATTGAGTTTCTGATGGAATAGGCGTTCCTTGATGCCTGATAATAGGAATTTCTACCAAGTTCCTCCATGCCCCTGTTCCTGAAGTACCACACACCATCAAAACCCACAAATCTATGTGACTGGGAAAACACTGCAGACAAAAATATTGATGATGGCCGAGCGGCGGTGGCGCAGGCCTTTAATCCCAGCACTCGGGAGGCAGAGGCAGGCGGATCTCTGTGAGTTCGAGACCAGCCTGGTCTACAAGAGCTAGTTCCAGGACAGGCTCCAAAGCCACAGAGAAACCCTGTCTCGAAAAACCAAAAAAAAAATATTGATGATGTATTTTAATGTTTGTTTTGCATAGGGCTTATGAATCCTTTTGTTATTTCTCACCAGAATTTTGGCTGCCATGCTATTATTTTTTGACATAGCCTAACTTGTATGTGAAAAAAAAAGTAATTGAGGTGAAATGTCTATAACCATATTAAAAAAGACTAATGGCAAGAATATCCACACAGTAACATCAAACAGACAGAGCAGGTTGAATTTAGGAAGATCTATGACTGTATATACATGTTTGTAAAAAACATTCTGAAAAACCAGAGGCCATGGATTTCTAAGAAGAACAAGGTGGTGTATTTGGGAGAGTTTAAAGGATAGAAAGGGAAGTGGAAAATGGTGTAATTGCAATCTCAAAAAATAAAATAAATTCTTTTTAAAATACAGTATTTAGAGGAATACTTGCAAGTTAATTTTCATAGAAAACATACTTTAATCAACTAATTTATTAATTAAGACTATTGAGGCATCAGATTTTCTTTTTGTTACAATTATTAAAATATCATTTGTTGTGTCAAGATGAAATACACAGAAATAGAAAGAAGCACTGTCCTACTTAGTGCTTAAGTATGCTGATGGAGATATCAGTTTACTCAACTTCCTTGAAGAAATACACTTGAAAGCATCATAGCACACAAGGATAGTTACTACATATAAGGGAAACCTTATACATGCTGCATCATCGCTATATAATATTCTCATAAAAATTGTTACAGTTTCACTTAAAGCTAGCATGCAGTGGCAGATGTAACACATTGTACAACATCCTTCTTTATCCAGTCCCTGTCTGTTTTTTTCCCAACACAATTATGTAAGATTTTAGCTTAGTTTGTAGGTATAAGAATGGATTTTTTTCAAAATTTTGATTTCAGTGTTTTGCTGCTGCTATGTGATGATTATCCATAACTTAAAGGGTATTATAAATATTTTATTAAAATGTCTACAAATATATTTAGTGGACTTTTTGTGATACTTGGTGTTTTGTTTGTCCATTTGCTTTTTTTGTGACGTGGTCTGCTTTATTCCAGGCTAACAGCCTCAGTCCTCTATTTCCTGGGTGCTGGGATTATATTTCTATGCCATTACACATGCTTAGTTGTTTTATGCAATGCTGAGTGATCTGCCTGGAGTTCAGTGGTTGGTAGGCAAACCAGGTAGGTCTACCTGTGTCCTATGGTGGTTCCTTCCCTGTCCAGCCAGAGTTGAACTCCCATGAGCTCAGGAAAGTTATTTCAATGGGTCTCACCATCAACGCCTTCACCTCTTTTCTCATATACTCAAACATCCCACTTTTCAACTGGATTTTGGGAGCTCAGCCCAGTGCTCCACTGGAGGTCTCTGCTCCTCTCTCCATCAATTGCTGATGAAAGTTCTATATTGACATTTAAGTCTCATCAATCTGACTACAGAGCAAGAACAATTTGGGCACCCTTTCTACTATTGCTTAGGGTGTTAGTTGAGGCCGTCCTTGTGAATTCCTAGGAATGTCTCTAGTGCCAGGTTTCTTGCTAGCTCCATAATGGCTCCCTCAACCAAAATATATCTTTCCTTTCTCTCTGTCTCTGTCCTTCCCCATCTCAACTATCCCATTCCCTCAAGTTCTCCTCCCCTTTCTCCTTATCCCCTCCTCCGCCCCTTCCACCCTTATTTCTCTGCCCACTACCACCATGCTCTCCCAATTTTCCAATGAGATCTTGTCTATTTCTCTTTCTGATGGGGGTCTCTCTATATATATTTCTCTTAGGGTTCACCTCGTTACTTAGCTTCTCTAGGGTCATGGACTATAGGCTTGCTATCTTTTGCTTTACAGAGTATCCAATTATGAGTGAGTCCATACCATGTTCATCTTTCTGGGTCTGGGTTACCTAACTTAGCATGATTTTTTTTTTGTAGTTCTATTTGTTTCCATGCAAATTTCAATATGTCATTGTTATTTACTGCTGAGAAATACTCCATGGTGTAAATGTACCACATTTTCTTTATTCATTCTTTGGTTGAGAGGCATCTAGGTTGTTTCTAGTTTCTGGTTATTACAAATAATGTTGCTATAAATATAGGTGAACAAATGTCCTTGTAGTGTGATTGAGCATCCTTTGGGTATATGCCCAAGAGTGGTATTTCTGGGTCCTGAGGTAGGTTAATTCCCAATTTTCTGAGATAGCACCATATTGATTTCCAGAGTGGTTGTACAAGTTTTCATTCCCACTTAGCAATGGAAGAGTGTTGCCCTTATTCTGCATCCTCTCTAGCTATCATTTGATGTTTTTGATCTTAGCCATTCTTACTGGTATAAGATGGTATCTCAGAGTCATTTTGATTTGCATTTCTCTGATGACTAATGATGTTGAACATTTCCTTAAGTGTCTTTCAGCTATTTGAGATTCTTCTGTTGAGAATTTTCTGTTTAGATATGTACCCGATTGGGGGTGGGGTATTTGGAATTTTGATGTCTAATTTCTTGAGTTCTTTATATATTTTTGAGATCAGTCCTCTTTCTGATGTGAGGTTGGTGAAGATCTACTTTATCTTTTATCATAACTAAGAAAAACTATAGCTATAAATATAAATTCTTCAACTCCATCAGAGACTCCAGAAGGATATAATTTTACCTAAGTAAATGGAAGTGCATTGTAAGGAACTTCCAAAACCCTAGAAATGACAGACACATCTTTTTGCCTGGACAGTCACCCAACATTCTTCTGTATCATTGGAACATCCATCTTCAGCCTACAGGACCATAGTAACTGGCATACTTTTCCACAAAGCAGGACATTTCAAAGACAGCTCCAACTATATTGGCAGTTTGTCAGTCACTTTCTTCTGTGTTCTGAACAATGTCTTGCAGACTTTTTTATGAAGCAGGAACCCTGAAGTATCTTCTCACATTTAGGCAAGTTCAGCAGTCATTATCCATGGGTCCTGCATGTCCAGTTTAAACAACATACCATCAAGCAGTCCAATCAAGTGCAGTTTCTTGCCCAAATGGCTAGCCAACTCCATAAGGAGCCTCTTTAATGGCTGTCATCCTCCTAAAGTAGATTGGTGCTGCCATGAGCAGATGCATATCATTGTCATGAAAAGTCCTAAGTTCTTAAACATTTTAAATGTCATATTCTGTAGTCTTTGAAAGGTTTGAAGAATGCTTATTTATCTATAATACATATCTGTACATCTCAAAAATCTAACTAATATGACTACAAGCTTGACTATTATAGATGACTTCCTATTAACCTATATTTCTTAACTATACATTTCTAAATGAGCTGCACAAACACAATACCTTAATCAAGAGCAAGATTATATATATCAAAATGACCTTAAATTTGTACCAATAAACCAAGATCCATGTCAATACAAATTATTTATATCTATATCATAGCCCCCTTTAATGTAAGCAAACATTTACAAATAATAATTTGGACTATGGGCTTAGTTCTCTCCAAACTGCTTCCTGGTTTTTGCTGGGCAAATTATTTTTGGGGGTAGTTAACGGTGATCTCTTAGGGGCTCTTGGTCCATCAAACCACATTAGTTTGGAAGGATTCCACAGGTTCTCATCCTCTGTGGAAACAAAAGAAGAAACTCTTTTCCAAAGCAACAAATGCTTAGACCCAAATTTGGAAGTCATGATACCTTTAGAATATCTATGCTGGTTTAGCTTAGTAGCACATACAATGAAACATCTCTCCATACTTAGCTCCTTCACAGTCAAAAAATTCAAAGAAAACACGAGTATATACATAATACAGTCTATCTGTGTATATTTATCTTTATGTGGCTTATTTGGTTTTACTCTATTACTTTTTAATATTTATCTTATTGTCTTTATTCCTTTCATCTATGACTATCTGTACTATGTCCCTTTAAATATTTTGTTTTATATTTATTTCTAACTATTTACTTTTTTTCTCATTTTTTTATTAAAGATTTCCATCTCCTCCCCTCCTCCTTCCCCTTCCCTCCCCTCCCTTCCACCCATACCCCCACTCCACCCCTCTCCAAAGACAAAAAGCCATCAGGGTTCCCTTCACTATGTTAAGTCCCAGGTCCTCCCAGCTCCCCCCAAGTCCAGGAAGGTGAGCAACCAAACTGACAAGGCTCACAGTGAGCCCGTCCATGCTGTAGAGTTCATGTTCATTACTTTTTTATGACTCTCTATATTTATCTTTTCTCTCCCAAGCCTATGTACATTTTTTTAAATGCTGTGTTTCATTTAGAGGTCTTTTATGTATGAATCTGTCTTATTGTGCATCTGTAATTCTTTTCTGTTCAGGAGTGTTTTTTTTAAATGCTAAGCAGCAACTAAGGCTGCTTTTTCTTTTGGCTCTGCCCAGTCCAACATGGTAGTGCAGAAGTCTGTTTAGCATAAGCCATGTTCACAGCCCCATTTTCAGGCATGCAGCACATCTATGTTGCCATTAAGCAAATTGTAGTAATCTGTTCACAAAGCCATTTAAATGCTCCATAGCCTAACCTCACTAGAGTTTACACTGGCAGACAGTCAAGGAAACTGCAATTTTAAAAGAGCTGGGCATTTTTATGCCACTGCTGAATCAGGAAAACCTCTCTTAAAGGAGCCATGCCTCTTATTGTTTCTAGCAAACAGAGTTGACTCAAGAAAATGCTGCTACCACACTATGCTTAACTCTCTCTCTCTGTGTGTGTGTGTGTATGTGTGTGTCTATGATTCCTTTTAAAGCTTTCTCAGAGTTTATGTAGATTTAATCTACTATATTGTAGTGCCAATTTGTTGTAAGAGGCCCCTTGTTAGATCCCGGTTGCCCAGACTCCTGAAATAATCACACAGAAACTATATTATTTAAATGACTGCTTTACCCATTAGCTCTACATTCTTATTAGCTAACTCTTACATATTAATTTAACTCATCTCCGTTAATTTGTGTATCGCCATGAGGCTGTGGCTTACCAGGTAAAGTTCTTATGCCTGTCTCAGTGGGGGGGCGCTACATGGCTTCTTTCTGACTCCACCTCCTTTCTCCCAGCATTCAGTTTAGTTTTCCCTGCCTATCTAAGTTCTGCCCTATCAACAGGCCCAGACAGTTTCTTTATTCACCAGTAGTATTTACAGCATACAGAGGGGAATCTCACATTAAGTGTGGTCAGATTCATAATGAGCTCTTTAATCCATTGGGACTTAATTAGTTTTAAGCATAGGATAAATATGGATCTATTTGTATTCTTCTACATTTTGACATCCATTTATTCTGGCTATAATTGTTAAAGATGCTTTTTCTCCCCCATTGTATAATTATAGCTTCTTTGTAAAAAATCAGGTATTCTTAGATGTGTGGATTAATATCCATGTCTTTGATTTGATTCCATTGATCAACATATTTTTATTCTAATTTCACTACTGTAGCCATATAGAACTTGATGTCAGGGATGGAGATTAGACCCCATTCTTGAGTTTCTGAGTTCAGGTAGGTTAGGACATTCACATGTTACATAAGTAACCAGTTTATGCTCGTGTTTCCTTAGCTTGGAAATCGGAACATTCAAAGATGTACAATTCTTTTTCGTTTTTTCTCCACACACTGATAATGTGGGTGTCACATTAATCATAAGCAGCAATCTTGCTAGATGTGACAAAATGTACACCCTGAGGTGGCTGAAAAACAAAACGAACAAACAAACAAAAAATCAAAGGCACCTAATACTTCAGGACTGCACTTACTTCTCAACAAATTTATTTTCAAAATTATATCCTCCACCATTTCTATTCAAAGTTATAAACACTGTACAAACACATTTTGATATATATTGTTGCAGAATGTTATTTTAGGTGTGTTACTTTTGTTTATGCTCAGAAATATTTGCTTAATGATGTAAAAATGTGCTGCTTTTGTTTATGCTGCATTTGTTTACCTTTGTGAATCTCTAATTTTTTGCCTATCTAAAACACTTAATAATTTAATAAACAGTTGAATGGCCAATGGTGAGGCAGGAGAAAGGATAACAGGGCTAGCAGGCAGAGAATATAAATAGAACGAAAAATCTCAGAGAGAAAGAAGCTCAAGAAGACAGAGAGGAGGAAACTAGGCATCAGCCACTCAGCCACCCATCCCACCATGACTTAAGAGTGAAAATAAGATACACAAAAGTAAGAAAAGGGAAACACCCAGAGATGAAAGGTATAGTATGGGGAATTTAAGTTAGAGGACCTAGATAGAAACAAGCCAAGCCAAGGTCCAGGATTTATAAGAAATAATAAGACGTCATATGTATTTATTTTGTTGCTGGGTGGCAGACACTTCAAAAGAACAAAAATAAAAATATTAAAAGAGAAAAAAACAACTGACACAATATATATAAGAACAAAGATTTCATTTTTAATTTTTAAAAATTCCTTTTTTAGACAAATCAATTTTATACATCCTTTTACTATTAGAGTATATATTTTTGAGTTACAATGCATTTACTTTTAAATTAATCATATCTCTCTAGGTAAATGTGCTCTATTTTTATTATAAATAATTTCCTAATAAATATTAAAACTGTTGCCTTCAACATAAACTATTAAAGTTGACTGAAAAGCTGAGATGTTTTAGAAAAAAATAAAAATCCCCAAATATCTTTCCAATAAGACTGTACCAATTGTTCTTCCATTCAAACCTACTTGTACTAATTTTTTTCATATTTGTCAAAATTATAGTAATTAGCTAAAGCAGTATTTCAAGATGCTTAATTATGTAATAATCAGAGTCAAAGACTGAAATTTAATTCCTAAATTGCAATCTGCACACCAACAATTCCAGTTATGTGACTAGGGTAATTAAGCGCTACATATTTATTTTTCATATCCCATTCATTAACTCAACAATCAAAACTACATGGAGTAAAAATTATATGCCAGACAATTGAGGAGAAATTTGAGAAAATGTCAGATATCCATTTGCCTTACAAAGATTACATCAAAAACTCTACTCAAATTATTTTCTAAAGCCTATAAAAACACTAGGAGTAAAATACCACAGTGAGTGATATAAACATAGAAAGATATGAAAGTATTCCTTTGATTGATTGACTGATTGACTTACCATCTTTGAGTTTTATACCCAGAAATGATGTAGTTTTGTGGTTTCTTTCCAGGAATGATGGTACTTCTACTGTCAGTCATGCCCTGACCCCTGGAACTTTAATATTGATTTTCAGATGGCTGGGAAACCTTATATTTAGACCAGTAGTGTATTTAGTGAGAAATTGTGTTGTATATGCATTTTGGATTTTATTCATCCATAAGTATTTTTTAAAATAGTGAATATATGCTCACATATATGCAAGATTATCACTATGCATATACAGTTATTTGTATGAAAAGGGTATTTTTTTATACTATTATACTGGAATTGCTGTGACAAAATCATGTTGAATATACTAATCAGGCAGAAATCACTTAAGATGGTATTAAAATCATTTGACAGAATGGTAGAGATAAAACGAATAAACAATATTGAGATTTATCACCACATCTAAATGGCTACCACAAAGAAAACAAATAACATATGCTGGAAAGAATGTTTGGAAAGGGAATCATTATATACTGCTGCTGTAGTATGGCCTTTCTGAGATCAATAAGTGTATGCCTCAAAAATCTGAAAATGTAAGCATCATATTTGGCATTAGACCATTTAAGGTACATATATTTGAAAGGCTCTAGAACAGCAGTTATCAACCTATGGTCATGACCCCCTTGTGGATCTTATAGAAGATATTCTCCACATCAGATATTTACATTTTGACTTATAACGCTAGCAAAATTACAGTTTTGAAGTAGCAATAAAATAATTTTGTGGCTGGGGATAATGACAACATCAAGAATTACATTTTAAAGTGTCACATTAAGAAGGTTGAAAACCATTGCTCTAGATAAAAAAAAACCACAGAGATTTCAGTACACCCATGTTTATTGAAATATCCTACATAGTACTCAAGATACAAAATCAATCTCCATGTCTTTTAACAGATGAAGTTAGAAAAGAAAACTTGATAAACATATATAAGTGTTTTTGTTCAGGCATATGAAAGGATTCAATTATGGTTGCTGGAAAATGGATAATTAGATTATTACAACATCTATACATAAAACAACTCAGTCTCAGAAAATACAATGTATGTTTTCTATTATTTAGGAATCTTTGGTTTAGATCAATCAGACCTTGTTATGACATGGAAGCATAAAGCGTTGGGAGAACTCCAGGAGGAGAAAAAAAATGGGGATTAGAAACAGAGGAGGATGTGGAGGGTCAATATGGTCAAAGTAATTGATAAACTTTAGAGATATTCTATTTAAGGAATATAATCTATGCACAATGACTATGTGCAAATAAAAACAAATGAAAGGTTACTCTGCCTATTATATAGGGAGTAAAATGTTTTCCATCATGTGTAATGCTTGACTTTTCTGAATGGATTCTCTTAAACTTTCCTTGAAAGTTTTATACTCTACTCATAACCATATGGACTCTTGGTTTTATTTCTTTCAGATTGCTAGATCACTGCTCCTACTATTACCACAGCGGCAAGTAAGTTTCTTGCTTGAGCTCCCGAGAGCTGAGGGAAAGCAGAATTAATCAAAAATTGGCATGTTCTCACTGGCAAACCTTCAAGGGAGTTTCCTCTCTGCAAAGCCTGTGATACTATGGGAGGCAGCATCTGTTGCAGCTTTGGCTTTATTTTTGAGATTTGGGTGTTCGTTCTTTGTCATTCTGTTGAAGCTTATTTTTTTTTCTTAATTGAAAGACCAACAGCTGGCTCTTTTTGTTACATTCATTTCCCTGTGTACCTTGAAAATAAGACTGATTTAAAATGCAAAGGTGCAGTTGTAACTACCTAAAATTTGTGATCCCCTAGCTTGTAACAGGGATTTCCTAGACAGGGCACATGGACCATTTCAACTTTATGCTTACTTAAATACTTGCTCATGTTCTTACATTTTATACATCTAACTATAACAGACTGACTTCAGGGTAACATGGGTTCCCCCAAAAGGCAACCCCTTTTCTGGAAGCATTCACTGTATGGGAGAACAAAGGAGGAAACAACAGAGGAGAAATGTAAGCCTCACCATTGCTAAAATAGGGGTTTTGTTCCTTTGTTTACCACTCTTTTTATAGAGTGTATTCTTGAGACCTTGCTTGCTTGATTTAGTTAAACTGTGGCTGCTGGGTCTGTTACTGTGGCCTAACTGAATTCTCATTATGGATCATAAAGAGACAACTTCTAGGTTGCAGAACAGAGGAACCAACAGACTCACCACAATACTTGCAAAATATTTTCACTTACCCAATACTTTCTGTTACATGCCAAATCTTAGGAGAATTGCAGTATGTTATGGTAAGATTTTTTAAAAATAATGTGCCCATGTGTTGGGGAATATTAAGATATGTTGCTTTTGTTTATGCTGCATATGTTTAACTCTGTGAAGCTATGATTCTTTACCTGTCTAAAACACCTGATGGCTAAATACACAATACAGAGAAAAATTTTAAGAGGATTTTTTTTTTTGCCTTACTATTTCCTTCACTTCCAGAGTGAAGAAAAGTTCATTTTCAACTCTGATTATCTTCCTGTTCTGTCTTATTTGACTAGTCTTTCATTTTTCCTTTGGGACACAGATTTGAGGAATAAGTGAAAACAAAAAATAATTTGATTTTTCACAATTTATTAAAGACATAGTCTAATATGCTAATTAGTGATGAAAATTAAAAGTCACAGTCCACTTGTTTTGTGAACTTTAATAATGACTTTTCTTAGCATAATGATGAGGATTAGCTTCATAGAGTACAATTGCCAGATAATTTAGAAACACAAAGAAAATACAAGGAAATTTTTACTTTTATTTAGGGCCTAATTGACATTTACACTTGTATACATCACACATGCTATCAAAGGCATCAGAAAGAGCAGAACTAAAAATAAATAAATAAAACCAAATTCCATATCTGAAGGACTTTTACTGAGACAAAATTCACAATGATTATTTTCGAAGGAGAAATTTGAGTGAGCTTCACCTTCTGCTTACATGTCAAGGAGAAAGAGAATAATCAATATTTTGGCTATTATATATCTAGAGAATGCAACTGAAAGTCTATTTTCTATTGTTAATTTGGTGTGATCTACTGTAGCATGGAAATCTTGGCCAATGGATTATAAAATACTGACTGTAATTTCTTCTCTTTTTGCCCGCATGCTTTGTAAATAAATACACGCTCAAAGGAGAAAGAGAGAGCCCTGAGGACTCGATGAAACATAAGGAATGTATTTTTTCACTGTTGAGTTTTACAGGTGGTTGGAGATCTTAGCTGAAATTCTTTAAAAAACAGATATGAACTATCTTTCACTTCTTCAGATGGAGTTGTGCCTGGTTTCCAAACTTGGACTCAATCAGTAATAAGTCAACACAGATGATGTAAGTTTCACCACAATGCAAAGTGTGGACTGACTGGATGAATAAGAAAAGAAGCATTACCATGCCCTCATGTCATCTTCTCTGGAAACTCTCTGATTCTTTTATTTATGAGGTTTAGAAGGTTTATAAAAGTGAAAAAAATAAAGGAGATTTGATGAATGATTACAAACAGAAGTAGATACAATTCACAGCATTGAGTTTATACTAAATAATTCTGCAAAATGTTCGTGATTTTCATCTTCCACTGTTTCAGTCTTTGTACATATCACATAGGAATACTTGTTAATGAGTCATAACTCTATGGAATTTATATTGTATTCATGTTAACTAAACCTCGATTGCCTGCACTATACATGTGTATTTGAGGGCATGGAGACAAATTCACTGATATTCTCATAACTTTGAATATAAATCAGGAAAAATTCAGACTTTATTTAAATATACAAGAACTATAATAGAAAAGGTTACATATGTAGTAATGTGTGGCTTGTAGATGCAAAATTAGTACAAAGCATTACAATAAGGACAACAACATTTATTTTGTATGTGAGTACATCTATTGGAGATAAAGTTTAAGTTGTTATTATCATCAATTTCAGTTAGTTTGATTCAGCTGAAGGGATTATATTTTTCAGCCCTGAAAAATGAAAGATGATTAAGTATAATCAAAAATATAATAATTTATCAAAATTAGGGAGATCTTTTAAAATATTAAATTAGCTAAGACTAATTGGAGCATTCCCTAAACATTCAAGGTAGTTATTTTTCAAAGATAAGTAGGAAAATTATTCTCAAGACATCTGTCATATTAAGTAATAGTTTTCATTACTCCCCTGTTCACTGTCAGCCAGGTGTTACCTTTATAATATAGCACAGACTCAATTTCTTCAATTAAAATCTAAGGGAATTTGTAGGTCTTTATTTTAATATATCAGCAAAACAGATTAGAGACTTAAAATATCTAAAATGGTGATCATAGCACCAGAAAGGAGCTAAAAATATAACTCTGGTAGTTCTACATTTTCATGGCAGGACACACCATTGGTGTAAAATCCTTTAGAAAAATAAAATGATTTTCCTTAAAAAAGTTACAACTTCTCATGTAATAAAGCACCCTCTCAAACTTGTACTCAATAATTCCTTGTCTAAAATATAAGGACTGGCACTTCAAATAACAATCTTCATTATACCTGCTGACTGGTTATATAACACAACTCTGCATGGCTGTTGAATGAAGCAGAAACATACAGACACAAGAGTGCACACACACACACACACACACACACACACAAACATGCATGCACACATAGTCATATAAAGTACTTTCACTTTATTTTATTCAGTAGGAAATCCAAATAGAATCGAATGCACCCTGGATATGATGTCAAACTTCCTTTACCTGTTAATGCTGTAACTATACCGAACAATTTTAAATTTTTCTACAAGGGAAAACAACTATTCTCATTCCTATTTCCAGTTTATTTCTCCTCTTCCATACACTGCCTTCACTAGGGTGATTTACCAAGTCTGTTCTTTCAATACATATCATTAACTGTAATATGAGTAAACAAATATCATATTCTGGTCTGTCTTATTTAACTTATAAGAAGTATCTATTTATCTTTATTTACTTTTTATATCATTTATCTTCCAAAACATAACTTTCTTAGTGGTATTTATCATAATTTTTAAATTAGACTTTTCAAATACCTTTTTTTTTACTCCTGTGAGTTACTAATTTGGTAACAACTGAAGAAAAAAAACTATGATTCTTCTCTTTCTACCAATTCTGAATTCTCTTATGCAAGGATATTGCTGTGCATCCTCTGCTAGACCTCCCACTCAATTCCATATGTTGAAGCTTTAATCCAAAAAATGACGTTACTTTTAGTTGAGAAATTTAGCAGATGTGGTGATGAATCTTTATTGTCAGCCATCAATGGGTTTGAAAATATACTTTGAGGTGTCTATAAAGGTGTTCCCAGAAAGACTTAACAGAGAAGGAATGATTCTCCCTTACCCCACCAGATGTGGTTGATGAAAAATTCTGAATCCTGTACTGAATAAAAAGGAGAAAATAAGCACAAACAATCACATATCTGTACTTCCAACTAAAGACATAATATCAGCAACTGAATGTGCTCGTGATGGTGTAGCTTTCCCACCATGATCAATTATATCCTTTTGAACTCTACATTACTCATGCTCCCTTAAGTGGTTTTTGTCACAGTCAGGAGAACAGAGTTAATAACATTAATCAATACCAAGAAGTGAGGTAGTTATTATGATAAACATGGCCCTGCGTTTCATGGACATGGTTTTTGTAAATGACCTGTACCAGCATGCATGAGAAACTGGAGCTGCAGGCTAGTGAAAACCCAGAATGTGCCTGTAGAACATATTAGGTCATTACAGTGTTTAGAGTGCTAGAAATCTGATAGATATGTAGAGGGTGGGGGCCTGGATCAAAAGATATATCTTGAAAAAGTAGCTAGAAGTCATTCAAACTATATTGTGACAAAGGATTTGAAATAATTCTGATTACGTGATAAGAAATAAAATGAAAATAAGTTAAAAACTAATGGACTAGTTTGTTTAGTGTAATAAATACCAATGTGGCATTGGATTCAGGCTTTGACATGATTATTGTTTACAGTATTTAAATATTAACTCAAAGTGTTCATACATATATACAATATGTAATGATATTATTTGAATCATATTTCATCTCTCCTACTTCCTTTGGCCACTTGTATATTCCCTTTGAGCCTTCATAAGACTGCCTTCTGCCCCACCTCCTACACCCATTCCTTTTTTCTATAATCCATTATATTAAATTAATGTAATTATTGCATGCATGAATTTGAGTTCATCTAATGGATCATGCACAACCTCCAACAATCACACAATGTGAAGTGTGACTCTCTCATAGCCACCATCAATTGGAGATAACTCCTTAGCTACAGGAGGGTCTTCATGAGCTCTTCCTCCATCCATGATAGAATGTTGCTGGGCTTAATTTTATGCATCTCTTACACAGGTAGCCACAGATGATTTGAATTCATGACTGCAAGAACCATGTAATATCCAAAGAAAACATTTCACATCTTATCTGTCTCTTACATACTTTACTCCCTCTCTTTCAGAATGTTTTTCTGATTCTTAGTGACAGAGCTGTTTCTAAGATGCCCCCTTCACAGTTGAGCAATGGCAGTACCTTGGTTCTCAAATTTTGACCAGTTTTAGTATTTCCATAAACTGCTGCTTATTGTAACAGAAGTTTCTCTGGCCAAAGTTGAGAGCATCCCAAGATTTGGGGGCAGGGGATAAGTGTAAATATTTAGAAGACAGTTTGATAACATGACCATTTGGCAAAATAATAGTAGATTCTCTTGAAGACAAATGGCTTTCCAAGACAGTTTGGTTTTGACAAGGTTTGCAATATTAGGCATGGATTCACTCTTTCTGAGTAGGCCACAAATCCAATAAGCTAGTTAATCATCCCTCAACAGTCATGTTAGTATCATAATCATGGGTATCTCTTGCCTGATGGTCAATACTACAGTATGTAGGGTCCAATGTTGGCTAAGGTAGCTTATGTCCTTTCTTCCACAGAGTGCCCTACATATATCATTTTTTGGCACTCAGTAAGATAGAAGAAAGAATGTTTCTTCATCAGTTTCTTTATGTCCTAAAGCAAAGGTCACATGTCTTTAGCAATAAGGTCTTAATATTTATATCTTATAGGTAACCAAGAACAATGACAATAATCTCACAGCTCTCATCCAGATCTACAAGGAACAAGAAGGGAAGGTAGAGCAGAATGATATGTGGTGTTTGACCATTAAAGGAGCTTGAGGTGATGCTAAAGGCTAAACCTTGATTGTGTGCACATTATCCTCTTCAGGGGGAAGATAACCACCACTACAGCAAAGATGCACATCATCCAACACCACATGGGAACAGGATTCCTTTATTAATTAATATTATCTCATGAGATGCTCCACCTACACAACTGTCAGCATCAGTTACAGCTCTCGTTGTCCACTGCAAGAACCACGAAACTGTTCCACCACAACCACAGCTCATCTTGGTTTCACCCTAGATATGGCACTTAAAGGAAAGCAAAGAAAAGATTCTTTCCAAATCAAACAGTGAGTTGTTGAGTTTATTGGAGTTATTTACAAGAATGTGAGTACATTCATAGATATCTAGATGGCAGCTGCATCATTAAAACTCCAAAATAATGATGACTGATGGCCATCTAAAATTCTGATCTCTCCAGTAATTGGTAATGCTTGTAGAACCTTTAAAAGAATCATAAAGAATCTTATTTCTCCCTCCTGAGACTTGTACTTTTTTGTTTGTTTTTTACTTCCGAATCTTACAATCCACTCTCTTATGTTCTGAGAGGAATGTTTTAATTTGCATGAAATTGACACAAAATTGCAAGAGAGTAGCAAGAATTCATAAAACAATGAATATTATTTTATTCTGATGAGACTTATCAAAACACATAGCCTCCTAGATGGAGATGTTAGAGCAGAAAATAATACAGGTCAGTACCAAATTGCTACATTTTAGAGATGTTACAAAGAATTAAATGAGCTCATAAAACTATTAGCCATAACTGGAGTTGTTCAGTTCCTAGAAGTTGTTTTGTTTGGTTTTATTTTGTTGTTGTTGTTGTTGTTGTTTTTCAAAATAAAGGATCTGAAATTATAGGAAACAAGGAAACAATTTCCTCCTTCCTTCCACCCTTTCTCCCTTCCTTCCTCCCTTTCTCCCTTCTTTCCTTCTTCCCTCCTTCCCTCCCTCCCTCCCTCCCATTCTCCCCCTCCCTCCCTCCCTCTCTCTCTCTCTCTCTCTCTCTCTCTCTCTCTCTCTTTCTTTCTTTCATTCTTCTTTTAAGTTTTAAAAGCCAAAGATATAACTGGGCAGTAAACATGTAATGCCTTAACCTAAACATCTAATTTGTTAAGAGAAGACGCCTTGACTTAGCAACAAGACAGATTTCACAGTCTACATGAAAGAGTAGAGGTAGCAATTTGAGGAACAACAAAAAAAAACAAAAAAACAAAAAAAAAAACAAAAAAACAAACAAACAAAAAAAACATGTGCATATAAGCTCCCAGTGCAGCCCCATTTTATAACAGCACATAAAGAACTTTCCTTGTCGGCAGAAGCCCTGTCCCTCTTCCTCTCTTGGGTAATAAACCTGCTTCTTAAACAGCACTCAGTTTTCTGTTCTATCTGTACTTTCCACTTTGTTTCCAACACGTTTGTAGAGATGGATGATCCATTTGTTAAGGTCGTGCAGGCTCTCCATGAACATTCTGCTTCCAACCATTTTTTTTTCTTTTGAATACAATTCTGTAATTTATTTTTTCTTCACCTTTGAAACCATACCAGACCCTAGTTCTTTGGGGGTGCTTTTTAAACTTCATAGCATCTGTATGCCATATAGAACCAACAGAACTCTCTTCTCACTCTAGGGATCAACCACTATGAGAAACAGAACAGTAAGCTTTGCATAGGCCAATAGTGGAACACACAGAGAGAAATTTCTTTACATAAAGGCCTCTAGCCCCACAAGTGCCAACTTGCTGCCCAAGGGAGACTTCCTATCCATTACTTTTGCAGATTCACGTCAACAGTAAGCCAATCCACTCAGAAAAAAAATGGGAAATAGGCCGACTCTCAAAGGCAAGACATAGTATACTATCCTAGCTGAGCCTCACATGTGGTTGATCATGAGAGAAACCATTTTGGATCTTACTGAGGTAGCTTTCAATGTGAAGGTCAACTCTGTGAGACATCTGTCACCACCTGAAGCTGCATGCTCAATTGAAAAGGAAGGCTGTAGCATGAATCCTAATTGTTCTTAATAAAAACCCAGAGTCAGATATTGGGGGCAGGTGGTGGTGAAAGCTAAGAGAACAAGAAAGCAGGTCACCAGAGAGACCTTTACTTCTACCAATGCTCAGACCAAAGGGACAATCGTGCCCTTAGGATGCATCTTCAGATTTTAATAGCTTTTGTCTACTCCGCCTTATATTTCTCTCTGCACTCAGTCATATCTCTTCCTGTTTCTACCACCTTAGGACTGGTATTAAAGGTGTGTGACTCCCATGTACTGAGATTGAAGGTGTGAACAAACACCACCTGGCTCTGTTTCTCTTTGAGATTGGAACAATTTAGTATAGACCAGGGTGGCCTTGAATGCTCAGAAATCTCTCTGCCTCTGTCTTCCAAGTCCTGAGTCCAGAGATTAACTGTGTGAGCCATCATTGCCTGGCCTCCAGTGGCTTAGTTATACACTCTGATCTTCAAGAAAGCTTTGCTAAAAGACAAACAAAATATCACTACAGAACACCTTCCCAAAATAGAGGAGGATTGGTCAAGGGTATGAGTAGCTGCCCTCTCCTGCTGGAAACTCAAAATAAACTGGCAAATAAAATTTAAAATGAATAAAACAAAATAAAAATTTAAAATCTTGTGAGCCACAAATGCCTATAAGTGTTAACATCCTATTAAAAATCACAAGTAAATCTGCCATAGCAATTTTTAAAACTTCTGAATGAATTCACAATGAATGGCGATCTTTTCAGTAAAACTAATGCCTAGGGAAAAAAAAACAAAAAAACAATAACTTAGGAATATTTGTCTTTATCAAAAGATCTAATATGCATATATTACACATAATTCTCTCATTTGGTGTCTTAGTAAATCTGAGATTACAAAAAATGGACTTAATGATTTGTTTAAGAATGAGAGGTCAGGATACTGATATGATGTGTTGAGATTCAGATAAAGTCTGTTTTCTGAGCTATAGATCCTGGTGTCTCCCTATGATCATACAAGGTTGAAAGACACCAAGATAGAGATCCCTTAGTCTCTTTTATGAAAACATGAAAACCCTTCATGAGTACTCTACCATAGTAATCTTTGTATCTCCCAGAATCTTATCTCCATCCTTTTGTGGGTTTGGATTTCAACATATGAATTGTGCAGGGGACACATTTGGTCCACTGCACTTAATCATGACCTCAATGGCCTCTGAATATGGATTTGGTATTATGCACCCAACTGAAGTCAAGTAGAGAAGTTTCAAGTTTAATGAGGAGCTTGTATCTAAAGAAGAAAAGAAAAACTTGGATAAAAGAACTTGTATTTAGTACTGCCTCTCAGGCCTTTTGTTTTTCATGTGCATGAGAAAAACAAGCATGCACCATTGTTCATGAAAATCTGAGAACACAAATAGAAGAAAAACATATGGTAAATTTGATGGTAATGGTCTGATGCATAGATTGAATTACAAAACAGTTTCCTGGAAAGACAAACTTAACATAATCTAAGAAAATTTTCCTTCACAAAATATGATATTGGACATCTTATCAGTGGTATTTACATACTGCTTTTAAAAGGGATCCATTATGGCTCAAATTCCTCATCTCCAAAGATGTGTATAGTCTCGTTATCTTTTCCTAAAGTGACATTTGTTTTTGATGAATTTATTGAAAATCCATTGCCTGTCCTCTTACTTGGACTTTATATTCACAAATATCACTAAGTTGAACAAGTTCTCTGTGAAGTGTTGACTTCTGCCCCAGTACCTAAATGAAAACATTTTTATGACAGCAGGAAAGAGTATAATATAGTTTGAGATTACTTACAAATCTATAAAATTTATGCTTCAAAAACAAAGAACATGTACATTATCATAGGTAAAGTATATCTCTGTGATATCACTAACCAATAATATATTATATAGCAATGTTAGCCCATCCTGAATTATCTCATTTCAGTCAGCTATTGTGTTGCTGCCCTCCTTCATTCCAAAATTATCCTATGATATATTTATGATGATGGAGCTTCTATCAGTTAAGGTTCATGAGTAAATACTAAAGTCCTTGATAATTATCAATCAATAACAATATATTATTACTAGGGAAAATCTTATTTTAAAATTATTTATATGCATTGAATAACAATGTGTTGCAATTATAGATTTTCCAATCTAAGACCATAATCCTACTATAATTTCACCACTTTTAATTCTCTTTGCAAATACCTATTAGCCTTTGGAACCTAGTACAATTAAGGACGATGTCTAAACAAACTGACCTAGCAGGCAGAAAAGAAAAAAACCCTCATATCCCAATGATGCACAAACAGGAAATTCAGGGTTTAGGTAAGAGGACTCAGGCCTGCATAATGAGGACTCAGAGAGAATTGTGAACTCTCCAGTGCACTTAAGCAGAGGGGGATTGACTTACCTCAGACAGGATTGTCTCTAGCTGGGGTTGAAAACATAGATGGAAGATGAGCTCTTAAAAGCACACAGTTGAAAGAAACACTTGTAGAAAAAAATAGTTCAGTATTTCATTAAGGACCCATAAAGAATTTGGTTAGGCTATAAACTCAAATTCAATGACTGAAAACACTCAAGAAAGAGTGCAACCTTCTGTGAAGTTCAGAATTAAAATTATGTAACTCCTTAAACTCTAAGATGTGTAGAATCACAAGTACAAATTACTTGTGTATGAAATGTTTAATGAAGTTATTTTTACCTTAAAAATTAAACAGTCAAAAAGAAAAATGTGAGAAACATATTTAGAAATAAAATAAAATAGAAATTCTTGGAAACAATAGTTTTAAGATTATGAAAATATCCATAGATTATTGAGCTGTAATAAATTATAAGGGAAATATAATTAAAATTATGATAAAAATTAACATGTTCTCATTTATATTTCTATTTCTCTTTTATGTCTATATACTTGTTAGCTATGTGAGTGAAATACTCACAGAGTCTAGAAAAGTGAATCAGACTCTCTGGGCCTGCAGTTATTGCAGACAGGGAAGAGCTATGGTAGGAGCACAGAGTGTCATACCTTGATTCCTAGGAAGAGCTGCTAGTGCTCTTATCTGCTGTGCCATTTCTCCAATTTCCGGCCCTTTTTTAAATCCAAGTGCATAGATAAGTCACATAATAGTAAGGATTGAAAAACACTATTTAAGTTGGTATCCTGGTTAGTTTTACATCAACTTGTCATAAGCTAGGTTAATTTGGGAAGAAGAACACTCAATTGAAAAATGCCTCTAAAATATTTGTTTCAGGTGTTCTCTGTTGTGTGGGACTTACAAAGGAGAGTCAGTCTGAATGGAATTTCTGGCTTTCTGACAGCAGGAAAGAACAGTTTCCATGAGCTGAACCTTGATCTACCATTGAGAAGCTTATTTATTTATAGATACAAAAAGGTTGTGTTTGAGACACACCAAGTCCCTCATACCAAAGCCCCTTTGATCTATTCTGCATGTTCTCTGAAGTAAATTATCACACTTCTGCAACCTTAGTCCTTATTGTGTAGTGTCTGCAGTACCAAATAATTTAAACTTCTCCAAATATGCCTGGATAGTCCTGTAACCAAAGTTAGGCAAAGGATGGAAATCCCTTTAGAAAAACAAGTCCATAGGTCACAGAAAACGATCACTGTTCTCTACCATGATTTCTTCAAGGTCCCTACCTTCAGAAAACAATAAATACGTTCTATTGTTACCCTAGATACAGTGAAAAACAACTATTGCATTCTAATGTTACCCTAGATACAACTCTCCTAGATTCCCACTGCCTATTTGTCCATAGGCAAGTCTACAGTGCATTCGTTCAACATAGATTAACATTGATGCGAGATGTACAGCTCACTGTGGGTTGTGCCACTTCTAGAAAAGTGGTCTTAAGACATATAAGAATGCAGGATTCCCTGAGGAGCAAGCCAGTAAGCAGCATTCATTGATAGCCTTTCCTTCATTTCTTTCTTTCTTTCTTTCTTTCTTTTTTTTTTTTTTTTTTTTTTTTTTTGGTTTTTCGAGACAGGGTTTCCCTGTAGTTTCTAGAGCCTTTTCTGGAACTAGCTCTTGTAGACCAGGCTGGCCTCGAACTCAGAGATTCGCCTGCCTCTGCCTCCCGAGTGCTGGGATTAAAGGCATGCACCACCACAGCCCGGCCTTTTCCTTCATTTCTTGACTCCAGGTTCCTGTCTTGAGTTCATGCGCTGACTTCTTCTCTCAGTGATGAAATCTGACCTGAGACTTATAAGATGAAATAAACCCTTTCTTCCCCAAATTGATTTTGGTTATAATGTTGTATCATGGCAACAGAAATTCTAACTTCCACCCCTGTCAATATACATAAATATGTTTTGATATATATAACTCTAAATGAATGTTATTAAAATAGTTTTCATTATAGTGACAGACAGTCTTATTATCCCTATTCACAGTCAACATTGGAATAAGCCAAAGTTAGAATGAAGGAAACTGTGGAAAGCCTGAGGATTATGGGTGTCAAGGAATCATCATTACTATTTGCGGTGATCATAAACATGTGTTAGAGAAAGAACCACAGATGCATGATCAATACCAAAAAGGATTGTATAGACAGTAACCTGCACTTAAATGGGCTCAGCAAGAAAAAGTCAATGTTTACAAGCAACATTTAGTAATCATATCTTTTATAAAAATAAATTATCTAAAATTAATGATAAACATGATGTACAGAAAATTATAAAATATTACTAAACATTAACCACTAAACAATGAAATATACTTCCATACCAATAGGTAGGATAAATGACTGTCATAAAAATGTTAGTACTTACAAATTCATGCTAACTTATGGATTCAATGATTGTAAAATCTATGTGAAATAGCAGAGACATATAAATAGTGTAAGTCTCCCTGGAGAAGAAAAACATAGCAAAAGGAACATCTTTTCTCAAACCTAAGAACTATTTTAAGTTATAGTACTTCAGAGAGTGTAAAAAGTGAGCAAGATGAGAAAATTGGCAGAGACTACAATAACACACCCAGAAATAGATCCATACAAACACACAGCTTTGATTTAGGGCTGAGGTGGGAAGTGAGCATCAATTTTCTTATCTGTATGGAAAGAAAAATGAATTGAGTTTCTCTATCACAACTTATCTATAATTCAGGCACAAATGGCTATAAATCAAAATTTCATAGATGAAGTTTCTAAATTCTTAGGAGAATATATAAACGACTAACATACATGTGTGTATATGTATATATTTAAGGTGGTATGTTTCTTACCTGATATTTATATTCAGGTTAGAATTTCTTACCTGATAAGAAAATAAATATTAAATTCAAAAGTTTATTTTCATTTAATGGTTGATTATGAGCTGAAAAGACAATCCATTAAAATGGGGAAATATTTGCAAAGCATTTAACATAACCATAAAACATGCTTTTGAAATGATGCTAAATAACAGAATATGAAAAGTTTTGGTTTTCTGTTCTTCTTCAGTGTACTCAGTAATGGTGAGTGGTGATGACCTCTAGGCTACATTGTGTTGAGCTCTACAAACAGATTAGAGAATCACAAAGTGAGAGAACACATTTCTGACATCTGCTCTGGGGTAGAAACTGACTAGTTTATTAGCTTCATAGCCAGGCTTCTGTTCATGACTGTGCTTCAAGAGAAAAAAAAATATGATAGCAATGGATGACTTTCTCAGCCTCAGTCTAGAAGCCACAGAGTAGTAAGGCTGTCACAAGTTTGCACAGGTTCAAGGACTGAAAACAAAGACATTACCTGCTGCAAGAATAATGACAAAAATCTTTTGCATGAGGTAATGCTGATGCCCTTTATCAGTCTACATATATATCTTCAGAGGAACACCAAATAATGCATAGGTAGTTCTCAGAAGAAAAACATACTCACTTTAATTTTTAATATGAAAAAATGAAACCTCATTGACATTCAACTTTACATTTGATTGGCAAGATGGACACTATTATTACAGATATAAATTAGTACATACACTTCCGAGAACAGAATGACATTTGTCAAACCACCAAATTTTAACTGCCCTATAATCCATCTATTCTTCTTCTCGATATCAAAGAAAATGATGTTATCATTACACAAGAAATTCAATATGAGTTTGCTTTTGTTTGTTCACTTTTCCTTGCAGATACTGTGTTTACTCTGACAGCATTCAAATGGCTAGGACATGGATTAGCCAAAGAACTCATGAACAAGTGTTAATCCATGAAGAAAATTTTATTTGTTAATGACACAAAATGTGTTGTTGACGGAGGACTCTCATTGGTTAATAAAGAAACTGCCTTGGCTTTTTGATAGGGCAGGATTTAGATAGGTGGAGTAGACAGAATAGAATGCTGGGAAGAAGGGAAGTTAAGCAGACGTGATGAAGCTCTGGCCCAAGATGGACGTAAGTTAGAATCTTCCCGGTAAGCCACCACCTCGTGGTGCTACACAGATTATTAGAAATGGGTTAAGCAAGATGTGAGAATTAGCCAGTAAGAGGCTAGAGCTAATGAGTCAAGCAGTATTTAAATGAATACAGTTTGTCTGTTGTTATTTAGGGGGCTAAGCTAGCCATGCAGGAGCTGGGCAGGACAAAATGCAGGCCTGCCCGCTCCTTCTACATGTTGTTATTTATTTGTAAGAGTTTATCTTCTCATGTACATCAAAATGGAATTAATCAAAACATACCATATTAAATAAAACAAACTATATTCAAACAGAGAAATAATTTCCCTTAATCTTTTTCATATTTGAAACAACAATAAATAAATACATAATTGTCCTAAACATACAGTATTACTGTAATATGTACTACCAGTATGTTAACAAAAAAGACATAGTATTGAACCTAACTATGACGTCTAGAAGAAAACTCAGTGTCCACTTATAGAAAGAATAGAGAGAATAACTACTATTTTGTCTCATCTAGTTTCTGTACTTTAGTTTGGTTGTTATGTGATCTGGATAAGAAATGGCAGAGGTCTTGAGTCTGGAACCAACTCTCTTTTGCATCCTAATGTGGCCTGGAAGGGGGGAAAAGGGTAATAAGGGAGAAAGTGAGCACAGAACTGTCAGAGGAACTTTGGTTCTTTCTCTTGTAAAGATAGCTCACTTACCTATTGATTGTTTTTGTTGAATTGTTTGTTTTTTGAGACAGGGTTTCTCTGTGTTGTAGTTCTGTAGACCAGGCTGGCCTCAAGCTCACAGAAATTACCTGCTTCTGCCTCCTGAGTGCTGGGATGAAAGGTATGCACTATACCTGCCTAGCAAAGCACTTCACTTATTGATGATGGCTCCACCCACAAGAATTAGTCAGCTTCCCAGACCACATCTCAAAATACCAACACTTTGGCAACTGGATTTCAACATATTTAGGAAGACAAAATATTTAACTTTATAGAACTGCAGAATAATGTACTAGATAAACAAATATGGTATTTACCACAACATGGATAAGAGTGTAATAAAGAAGAATGAGAATATTAAATCCATAAACATCATACAAAAAATGATAATTTAGTTAATATAAATAAACATCTAATAGAAATGTGTCAGAATGAGTTTATATATACATATACATGTTTTTCATTGGACATATTTAAAAATTATGCTAAAGTATGAAATATAAATATATCTGTAGGTAAGAATTTTAGATGGAAAAAGTACACAATAGAGATATGTCATTCATAGATCTAATAATGATTAGACATAAATTCACTGGTATCTGCCAACTATTTTAAAAGAGATACACAGTCAATCACAAGAATTTATATGGCTATGCATTTACCTTTTTATTCCTCTTACTGGTGTTTTTTTCTCAAATATAAAAATTATTTTACACTTTATGGTATCATTTATGTGTTTGCAAATTACCTCAAGAACTTACAACTCTAAATAACACATATGTAATATATTTTATATTCTCATAAATTGTCACTAGAAATAATGGTATCTAGTTGATATAACCTTCTAGAAACACAAATGCTTAACTTCTGAAAAACATTGAGTATAAAAAGCTTTAATATTAATAGATATACTTTAAGGAGTTAATTGTATGGATTTTATGAGCCATATGCACCACAAATCTGTTGTACTACTTTAAAAAGGAACGTTCTACATAATAAATTTTCATGTCCCATTTGACACTGATATAAAAATTTATTACATCAGTGTTAATAGGTGAAAACAAATATCCATGAAACATTTGTTTAAACAGTAAGGAAATGTTTGCTATGCAATTAACAGTTTGATGATATATAGTCTAGAAACAAAATGCAGTGGCACTGAAAATACCTTTCACCTTTCATTGGCTCAAGGAATTTATTGGAATTTGTATAGATTAGCATAGATTTAAGGTAAGGAGGCCAATTAAGCAATTACATTGTTTCACTGGAAAATAATATTTAATTATGTAAATAAAACAAAAATTATTTTTCAAAGCATTTATCTCTTTATTCATCATATATTTAATAGGTAGACAAAGTAATTGGATATAGTGCTAGAGGATCCAAATTTCTTGCTTATTCTTGTTTTTTTATCTAAGCTATTTCCTTATAAAGCAACTTAATTTTTCTAAGCATTCATCACACTTAGAATTGTGTGTGGAAGAATCCAATGAGAACAACTAAATTACACCCAATGTGCTGCCTTGAGTAATTTAATAATTTGGAAGTATGTGATGGTACTTTTATGGGCATTGCCACAATGCTTGTCTAAGTTTGTGACTTCATTTTTCAAGGCAACTTTTATTTTTTCTGCATGCTTCAGGATAACATAAATATCTGACATGGTCTTATCCCTATAAAGTAAAATACTAATGCCTGTTATTTTAGAGAACAATACCCTTTATTGCCTTTCAGAGAAGACAGAGGCTGAAGTAGTTCTTGAAACCAGCCATCAGTGGTAGTCTGTGTGTTGGAACTGCACACTAACATTGAGGAAGAAAAGGCAATATTCTGCCATTACAGAGTAAAACTAGATACAACACAACACTTAGGAAATAAAGAAGTCCTACTCTCACACATCCCACTTAGAATTGAGACTAAGAAAAGTGGGCACTTACTACTTGCCTCAAAAAATATTTAATTGTATTTTTCAACTTATTAAACCAATGCACACAAGCAAAGCAGAATTCACCTGATAGAATTTATATGTATTTATTAGTCAAATACACAATGAATAGTTACACAATATAATTTAAAATTATATTCAAGGATGGAGAAATAGCTCAGGCAGTCAAATGCTTGATAAATATAATGGCTTAAGCTTAGATTTCCAGTTCCCATGTAAATTTCATATGTGTTAGCCATGTATTTTAGTCCAGTATTTAGGGGTGGGGTCAGACATAAGTCAATTCCCAAACCTCATTAGCTAGCAGGTACAGCTGAGTAGATGAGCTTCAGTTCCAGTGAGAATCTCAATTTCAAGAAACAAAAGAAGAATAAACGAACACCCCACATCAACCTGTTATTTTTAAATACACAGAGATGAACATATATTGGCACATTCACACACACACATATCAACGAATGCATAAAGCACACATACACTTACACACAGAGTAAAAAAGTAGGAAGGAAGGAGAAAGGAAAAAAGGAGGGAAGAAGAAAAATATAGAATTGGAAGTGCCAAAGTATGAGGAAAAAGAGATTATTTCAAATCCTAATTATGCTCAAATATTTTATAAGTCTAGAAGATTAAAGCTGAGGTATGAAGATAATTATCATTAGAATAATTAAATGACAACACAGAAATTTATGGAATCATTGGACCACTCTACCAAGAATCAAATGAATCCTTCACAATTTGATAATTATATTTATTTATATATTTATTTATCTGGGTTTTTGTTGTAGGATTTGTCTGTGTGGCTTTGGTGCCTGTCCTGGAACTAGTTCTTGTAGACCGGTCTGGTCTCAAACTCACAGAGATCTGCCTGCGTCTGCCTCCTGAGTGCTAGAATTAAAGGTATGCTCCACCACCACCTGGCTTATATTTATTTTTATCATGAAAAAGTACCATTAGGTTTTCTACCTCAAGAAAAAACTGGAGGCATAGATTGAAATTCCTTATTCATACATCATGTTTATTTACAATGAATAAACACATCGTGGTTGATAATATAATTAAATAACGTCATACAACCCCACATTTAAACAGTGGTTGCATTAAATTAATGACAGAATTAATCATAAAGCATCTTCAAACATTCTGTATTTTTAAAATAAAATTGTTTCGATAGGAGACGTAGCTTTGCTTTGGCACTTGTGTGATGATCAGAGGATAATTTTGTGCATGTGGCTCTCTCCTTGCAACTTTACAAGAATCCAAGTGTCAAACTCAGCCTAACAGGCCTGTGCAGCAAGAGCTTTTCACAAAAAAAGCTGTATAGCAAAACAGTCTTGTTGCATGCGTTATTGGAGCAATAATCTAATTCAAATTTGACAGCTTATTTTTTTCATGTAACTGACTATGTTCTATTTTTAAAAAATTAACAGTATTTTCAATTATTCATTTATTTACTGAATGCAATTTATCATAGGACTATGCATATTTTATGCTAAAACTGTGTCCCTGAGCTAACCCCTCAACCTCTAGTGTTCTTATTTATGACATGAACTTACGCAGCGGAGAAAAATTCATGCTTTGGAACTGACCCAAATTATCATCAAAGTTCTGTATTTTGGATGACATGAATGCCTTCTCAGGAAAACAGTCTTTCTTTCAAAAATTCTGACCTACTGCATATGTCTGCATAAGATATTAATGTCATTTTTCGTCATCTGTGTTCTGAATTTAAATATCTCTTGCAGTCAGCACTTCTGGTAACACAGTAGGAGATTCGTGTATTATCTAAAGGAATGTCTATATTAAAATGTCACAAAAATAGAATTGAAAGGTAATCTTGGTGTGGTCTTTTATTTGAATGTAAGGATACTTTGTCAAACTGTAGCAATTCATGTGCTTGGTAAGACTTTTTGATTCTTAGCATAGAAAATCTTTTTGACAAATTATGACTTACTTTTATATGTAGAAACAGATTTCTTACAGCTAAGGCTTTGGCTTTCATTTTCATTCCCTCATGCAATTCTATTATTTTATCTTTTATTTTTAACATAGTTAAAAGAACATGTAGTATGGTGAGAGAAATGCTAACAGCATTTAGAATGCTAGGCATTTCAATCATGAAGTTCCTCATTTTCTTCTTTTTTATAAACACAGATAGTTATTTATACAGTGGTGCTTTGACTTAAGGACCCTAGACTATTGCAAGTGTTCATACCAGCCTAAGGCACATATATTAAATGTAGGTATGAGTATTCCATCTACAGTTATGCTTGATTGATTTCATTTGTTATTTTCAGAGAGTCCCAAATGAATCACCAAGTAAAATAGTTAATCAATCCTTCAATAAAAAATCATTCATTATTGTGAAATATGATGGTTTAAAAACACAGTTTTCTCCAAAATAATTGCCTTGCCAAGTCAGTGTCCCATCTCCTCAGGAAGCACAATAACTCAATGCTGGAAATGTGATTTGTTTGCATGCCTTGATAAAATGAGGAAGCACATGACAAAGAGAACAAATTAAAATGGAAATATATGGAGTACACTATTCTCTATAATTATCAACCCATCTTGCATTCGTAAAGGAATGTGACTATTTTGTTTTTATTGTTTTTTGATAACAGTATCTAACTGTTTGTACAAAAAAGAGAATTGGGAAAGAATAGAAACTTCCTTTTAAGCAAAATAGGTGAGTAACCATCTATGTTTTCTTTGTTTCTTGTGATTGTCTTCTGCCTGCTATGATAATATTCCAGTTGGTGCTAGCTGGAAAAATTTGCAAGGTATACATGTCAATAAATGGACTGCATCATGATAAATGTATTTGGATTATTGTTTCTTTTATTCTTTTATTGAAAATATTTTTTTCATACAATATGTTTCCCTCTCACTTCCTCCCCACCTCTCCTTCCATCTAGATCTAAATACATTTTGTTCCTTGTTAAAAGACAAACAGATATCAAAAGAATAACAATAAAATAAAATGAATAAAAACAAATTAACATGTCAACACAAACAAACAAACAAGATAACAAGACACACACATAGATAAAGAAACACATGTTCACACAACAGGTATTCCACAAAAACCCTGAAATGGAAGCCATACTATATAAGCAAATAACCATAATGTAGAAAACAACAGCATAAACAAATATTTAAAAACTTCCCTGAAAATATTATGAGACCCGAACATCCAGAAAAACTATTGAGTTCATTTTGTGATAGCTGTCTACATCTGGATACCGTGCCTGTCTTAAGAGTGGTTTGTTTTTCCAGTTTGTCTCAGTTGTTTCTTCCAAAAGAAAGTGGCTATCAATTGAAGACAGCCTATGGCTTATGGAAGGGGCATGTGTTCTCCTCTCCTTTCATCTCCAGGACCCCATCTAATGCATACCTGTGTGGGCCTTGTGTTTGCTGCCACACTCTCTGATGTCATATGTGTACCAGCCCTATAGAGTTTAGAAGGGCTAGACTACTGTACTCGATCCACTCTGGTTCATGTATTCTTTCAGCAGCTTCTGCAAGGATTCCTGCACCCTGAGGGGAGGGATATAATGGAGACATTCTTGTATGACTAAATGTTCTCTGCATAATAGTGGGCTGTGGGTCTGTATTTCTTCACATTGGCTGCAGGAGAAAGCTTCTCTGATTATGACTGAGCAAGGCACTGATCTATAATGCTAGCATAATGTTGTTAGGAGCCATTTGATTGCTATATTCATTAACAGAACAGTATTGTTTAGTTTTCTCATAAGTTCCTGGTCTATCTAGTCTTGGTTTCTTGGCCATAAGAGCAGCATTGGGTCTGAGTTCAATTTCGTGAAGTGGCGCTTAACTCAAATTAGATATTTGTAGATGATTGCTGCAAGCTTTATTCCTCTATTGTACAAGTGTAAGAGGCAGGTAAGTCACTCTTGCAGATCAAAGGGTTTTCTCCTTTGCTAGTTTGGAGAGTAGCATACAGTACCACGAATTCTGGTCTTTGGGGGTAAAGGTCCTAGGTAGGTCACAGATTGACCTGTGTTCACTGAGTTGTGGTCTTCAGACTTAAGAACTCGGCATCAGTTTGTGGAGAGCTCTCAATAGCCTTTGAAATAGCATAGGTTGTTCAGGAGTTCTCATGGAAACTCTTTGGCCAACAAATTATTTTCATTTAACCCATTCCTGGTACTTGAAGCTTCATTTGGTAATGAGAGATGGGCAGTTAGGGCTCTGTCTTCCCCATTATTTGGTGATCTCATTTAGATAACTGTCACACACATACACATGCAAACACACACACACATATATGAATACATAATGAGTATACCTGGGATATATGTGTGTGTGTGTGTGAAGAATTATTTCTTATTAGGAAAGAATGTGACTATTTTATAAAGATTATTTTTCCGTGAACCCCTGCTTTTAAGTGACTGCATAATTCATCACACTTAAAGAGCATAAAGCAGGCCAGGCGGTGGTGGCACACGCTTTTAATCCCAGCACTCGGGGGGCAGAGGCAGGCGGATCTCTGAGTTCGAGGCCAGCCTGGTCTACAAGAGCTAGTTCCAGGACAGGCTCTAGAAACTACAGGGAAACCCTGTCTTGAAAAAGAAAAAAAAAAGAGCATAAAGCAGATAACATTTTGCTTATTCATTGAACTGTGACAAAACTTAATTTAAAGCATAAAAAACAATGGACAAATCAATCCCAATTTCAATGGGAATGCCTTTAAAGCTTCTAATGGTCATCCTTTTGCATATTAATGGTTGTATTAAGTACAAATAAACAAATAAAACAAGAGCTAATATAAAAACAAACTATTAATTCTAGAAAGACTGTAAAACTTGAACATTGGGATGAATAGAAAATTCTTAGAGTCAATTATGGAGACAGCAGTTGTAAGATTGCGCACCTATCAGCAGGTATGCTCCAATCCTAAAAGATCATAAACAGCATTGATCCCACGGCTTACTTTATTGCCTCTGTCACTTTAGTAGACCTCTTGTTTAGTAGCTTTTGTTTCCTCATTCGTAAAATATAATAGTGAAAATTCAAACTAACCCACTTTAGAAATCAAATAATATTATCATTATAAGGTGGTTTAGAAACGTACAAAAGAATAATTTTCAGGTGAAATGGCACTGTAATTCAAATGCACATCATTTAAAGATCGTTTCACATTGATGTGAGAATTACATATTTTCCCCTCTAAGCAGGACAAAGGTGTTTCCTGAAAATTCTTCTTGTGGCAGATAAAAAAAAATAACACTGTTTTCTCATCAATCTTTTTCTAAAGGCAAGATACCATCATCACACTCAAGGAGAAACACCTTCTTAAATGTTTTGCTAGTGAACTGTTCCTTAAGGACTGACATCATCATCAATCCTCTACATCCGTGACTAGCATTCTCAGACTATCACGTCATCTCTGCTTAAGAACACATGTCATTCCATTAAAATCTGGCTTTTAAAAGGCTTCTTTTCCATTAAAAACTTTTCATTTAAAATCAATGCCATTCTCCATCCTCTGGTATTCTAATACAGCAGATGTATACTTCTATGTAGCTCAATGGCCTTACCAAAGGTGAATTAGGGACAATCAAGCATTGTGTACTCTTGATTCCAGTTCAGGTGCTTACCTGCTGTTAGTGCTCAGGCAGGTAAATCTCTAACTTATGGTTTCCTCTTCAAAGGAGAAGTGAAAGTGTGTATTAAGCTCATGGAATACTTTTGAGGACGAAAAGGCTCAAGTTTCTCTTTTGAAATACCATGTGTAGAGAGAACAATGAAAGTCAGTGCTACCTTCATTGTAATTGTTGTCTGTAATAACAAGTGGGGCTCCTTAAATGATTTACAGTTTTCTTTTTTTTATATGGTTTATTTTTTATTTTTATTTTTTATTTTTTATCTTTTTTTGGTTTATTTTTTTATATTTAAATATTTCCATCTCCTCCCCTTCTCTTCTCCCTTTCCTCCCCTCCCCTCCACCCATACCTCCCTTCCTTCCCTCTCCAGGCCAAGGAGCCATTGGGGTTTCCTACTCTATGTTAAGACCAAGGTCCTCCCAACTCCCCCCAGGTCCAGGAAGGTGATCAACCAAGCTGAGAAGGCTCCCACAGAGTCTGTCCATGCAGAAGAGTCAAAGCTCAGCACCTTTGGCCTTGGCTTCTCAGTCAGCCTCCACCGTCAGCCACATTCAGAGAGTCTGGTTTGGTCTCATGTTCCATCAGTCCCAATCCAACTGGAGTTGGTGATCTCCCGTTAGTTCTGTCCCACTGTCTCCATGGGTGAACATACCCCTCACGGTCCTGACTTTCTTTCTCATGTTCTCTCTCCTTCTGCTCCTCATCAGGACCTTGGGAGCTCAGTCCACTGCTCCAATGTGGGGCTCAGTCATTTTCTTCATCTATCACCAGGTGGAGGTTCTATGGTGATATGCAAGAAATTCATCAGTATAGCTATAGGAACTGGCCTTTTCAGGCTCCCTCTACTCAGCTGCCCAAGGAACAAGCTGGGGGCGTCTCCCTGGAAACCTGGGAACCCCTCTAGGGTCAAGTCTCTTGACAACCCTCAGGTAGCTCCTTAAATTAAGATATATGCTTCCCTGCTCCCATATCCACCCTTCCTATATCCCAAGCACCCCATTCCTCCGAGCTCCCCCCATTCTCCCCTTCACGATTTTCTCTCCCCATCTTCCCTTGGCCCCGTCTCGCCCCACCCTCAAGATCCCAATTTTTGCCTGGCGATCGTGTTTACTTCCAATATCCAGGAGGATTGCTATATGATTTTCTTTGGGTTCACCATCTTATTATCTTCTCAAGGATCCCGAATTATAGGCTCGATGTCCTTTAATTATGGCTAGAAACCGATTATGAGTGAGTACACCCCATGTTCATATTTTTGGATCTGGGTTACCTCACTCAGGATGGTGTTTTCTATTTCCATCCATTTGCATGCAAAATTCAAGATGTCATTGTTTTTTACCGCCGAGTAGTACTCTAATATGTATATATTCCACACTTTCTTCATCCATTCTTCCACTGAAGGGCATCTAGGTTGTTTCCAGGATCTGGCTATTACAAATAATGTTGCTATGAACATAGTTGAGCAAATGCTTTTGTAGTATGATTGGACATCTCTTGGGTAAATTCCCAAGAGTGGAATTACTGGGTCCTGGGAAATTTCCTGAGAAACCTCCACACTGCTTTCCAAAGCGGTTTCACAAGTTTGCATTCCCACCAGCAATAGATGAGTGTACCCCATAACCCCACAACCTCTGCAGCCAAGGTTATCATTGGTGTTTTGGATTTTAGCCAATCTGACAGGTATAAAATGGTATCTCAAAGTTGTTTTGATTTGCATTTCCCTGATTGCTAAGGAGGTTGAGCATGACCTTAAGTGTCATTTGGCCATTTGAACTTCTTCTGTTGAGAATTCTCTGTTCAGTTCAGTGCCCTATTTTTTAATTGGGTTAATTAGCATTTTAAAGTCTAGGCTCTTGAGTTCCTTATATATTTTAGAGATCAGACCTTTATCAGTTGCAGGGTTGGTGAAGAACTTTTCCCAGTCAGTAGGCTGCCTTTGTGTCTTAGTGACAGTGGTCTTGCTTTATAGAAGCTGCTCAGCTTCAGGAGGTCCCATTTATTCAATGTTGCCCTTAATGTCTGTGCAGCTGGAGTTATATGTAGGAAACAGTCTCCTGTGCCCATTTGTTGTAGAGTACTTCCCACTTTCTCCTCTATCAAGCTTAGTGTGTTCAGATTAATATTGAGGTCTTTAATCCATTTGGACTTGAGTTTTGTGCTTGGTGATAGATATGGATCTACTTTCATTCTTCTACAGGTTGATATCCAGTTATGCCAGCACCATTTGTTGAAGATGCCCTCTTTCTTCCATTGTGTACTTTTTGGCTCCTTTTCTAATATCAGGTGTTCATAGGTTTGTAGTTTAAGATCCGGGTCTTCTATTCGATTCCATTGGTCGACTTCTCTGTTTTTATACCAATACCAAGCTGTTTTCAATACTGTAGCTCTGTAGTAAAGTTTACCATCAGGGATGGTAATGCCTAAAGAAGTTCCTTTATTGTATAAGATTGTTTTGGCTATCCTGGGTTTCTTGTTTTACCATATAAAGTTGATTATTGTCCTCTCAAGATCTGTGAAGAATTTTGATGGGACCTTGATGGGGATTGCATTGAATCTATAGATTGCTTTTGGTAGAATTGCCATTTTTACTATGTTGATCCTCCCAATCCACAAGCAAGGGAGATCCTTCCATTTTCTGGTATCCTCTTCAATTTCTTTCTTCAAAGACTTAAAGTTCTTGTCAAATAAATCCTTCACTTCCTTGGTTAGAGTTACTCCCAGATATCTTATGTTATTTGTGGCTATTGTGAAAGGTGATACTTCCCTGATTTCCCTCTCTGCTTCCTTATCCTTTGTGTATAGGAGGGCAACTGATGTTTTGGAGTTGATCTTGTATCCGGCCACATTACTGAAGGAGTTTATCAGCTGTAGGAGTTCTTTGGTGGAGTTTTTGGGGTCACTTATGCACATTATCATATCATCTGCAAATAACGAAAGTTTAACTTCTTCCTTTCCAAATCGAATCCCCTTGATTCCCTTATGTTGCCTTATTGCTATTGCTAGAACTTCAAGCACTATATTGAAGAGATAACAAGAGAGTGGACAGCCTTGTCATGTTCCTGAATTTAGTGGGATGGCCTTGAGTTTCTCTCCATTTAATTTGATGTTAGCTGTTGGCTTGCTGTAAATAGCCTTATTTAGGAATGACCCTTGTATCCCTAATCTCTCCAAGACCTTTATCATAAAGGGGTGTTGAATTGTGTCAAATGCTTTTTCAGCACCTAATGAGATGACCATATGTTTTTTTCCTTCAGTTTATTTATATGATGGATTACATTGATAGATTTTCATATGTTGGACCAGCCCTGCATCTCTGGGATGAAGCCTACTTGGTCGTAGTGGATAATTTTTCTAATGTGTTCTTGGATTCAGTTTGCCAGTATTTTATTGAGAATTTTTGTTTCAATGTTCATGAGTGAGATTGGCCTGTTATTGTCTTTCTTGGTTGAGTCTTTGTTTGGTTTAGGTATCAGGGTTACTGTAGCTTCATAAAAGGAATTTGGCAGTGACTCTTGTGTTTCTATATTATGTAATACCTTAAGGAATACAGGTATTAGGTCTTCTTGGAAGTTCTGGTAAAATTCCACATGTTCCCTTAGTGTCTGTAGCACATCTATCCAAGCTCTTCTGGCTTTCATGGTTTACATTGAGAAATCAGGTGTAATTCTGATAGGTTTCCCTTTATATGTTACTTGACCTTTTTCCTTTGCAGCTCTTAATATCTGTTCTTTATTCTGTATGTTTTGTGTTTTGATTATTATATGGCATGGGGATACTTTCTTTTGATCCAGTCTATTCGGTGTTCTGTAGGATTCTTGTACCTTCATAGGAACATCCTTCTTTAGGTTGGGGAAGTTTTCTTCTATAATTTTGTTGAATATGTTTTCTGGGCCTTTGAGTTGTAATTCTTCTCCTTCTTCTACTCAATTATTCTTAGGTTTGGTCTTTTCATGGTGTCCCAGATTTCCTGGATGTTTTGTGTTAAGATTTTGTTAGATTTGTTTTGTTCTTTAATCTGTGAATTTATTTCCTCTATAGTATCTTCAGAGTCCGAGATTCTTTCTTCCATCTCTTGTATTCGGTTGGAATTACTTGTCTCTGAAGTTTCCGTTTGTTTACTCAGAATTACCATTTCCAGTCGTCCCTCAGATTGTGCTTTCTTCATTACCCCCATTTCATTATCAGGTCTTGTACTGTTTCCCTTACCTGTTTGATTGCTTTTTCTTGTTTTTCTTGGGTATCTTTGAGAGGTTTATTTATTTCGTCTACCTTTTTGTTTGTCATCTCCATTTCGTTATGGCAGTTTTTTACCTCCTGTTTAAGGTCCTCTATTATTTTCATAAATTACTGTTTAAGGTCGGTTTCTTCTATATCTTCTGGGGTAGGGTGTTCAATTCTTATTGTTTTGGGATGTCTGGATTCTGGTGATGTCATGTTGCCTTTCATGTTTTTGGAGGAGTTTTTGCATTGGCGCCTGCACATCTCTTCCTTCAAATGGAGCCGGGAGGTGCTTGGTGTCTTAGATCAATCTTTGCTGTGACTGAATCTGATTGGATCTCCTCAGTGTCAGAGCAGGAACTATTCCTTGCAGCACAATCTGAAGGAGCCCGAACTCTCTTGCAGGAATCCTCAGACCTGCCTGGAGGCCAGAATCTGACCCCTTTGGGTGGATGGCCTTAGTACAGGAGTAGGACACCTGAATACACTAGGGAAGGCTTGGGAGAGGCAGGGATGTGAGAAACAAAGACAAGCCTGCAGCAGGAGCTGGGGGAGGGGGTCTGTGCTCTCTTCCAGGTCAGGTTGTCCAAGGGTCGCACTTACTCACCAGTCCAGATGGAACTCCACTGCACAGGATCAGGGATTCCTGGCAGCCCAGGGATGCCACCCAGACAAAAGGGCCAATGCGGGGGCAGGGTGGGATGGAATATCACACAGCGAACCTGGCAGCACAATCTGAAGGAGCCCCAACTCCCTTGCAGAAATCCTCAGACCTGCCTGGAGGCCAGAGTCTGACCCCTTTGGGTGGATGGTCTTAGTACAGGAGCAGGGCACCTGAATACACTTTGGAAGGCTTGGGAGAGACAGGGATGTGAGAAACAAAGACAAGCCTGCAGCAGGAGCTGGGGGAGGGGGTCTGTGCTCTCTTCCAGGGCAGGTTGCCCCAGGGTCGCACTCACTCACCAGTCCAGATGGAACTCCACTTACAGTTTTCTTTTGTCTCTATGAAAACTTCAATTTTAAACTCATCTTCACAAATGAGCATATACACATACGCTATACCTATATAACTCCTTATATCTTTTTTTTCCTATTTTCTTCCTTTTACTATTATGGCTAGTGATGTTTTACTTCATTGTCCTTGAGTATGATAAAGTAATTTTGTATTATTGTATTTTAATTCCTTAGGACTTACAAATAGACAAGATTTTTAATAGGTACAGAAATGGTGTTGTATAAAATGAAGTGCATCTCAATCTAGTGATACACTGGAGATGCTTCTTTTTCCATTAAGCATCATTAAATCTCAAGATATTTAGACTTCCTGGCATTTTGTGTAAGAATGGATGTAAGATGAAGGAAAAAACAATTATGTATAAACTTGGAGAAATGTTAAAATATTAATAAAACATATACAATATTTATGAGAATAGGGATTTACCCATCTTTTCTATTATGTTGATTTTGAGTCTTTTTTTACTAATAAAAGTTTATCAGTAAAAAGTTTCAAACTCCTTCACTATTCTATAAGCCATCTATGTAGATACACTTGCCTTTCTTCCTGCAGGTGCTGATAATCTCTGATTCCATGTTACATGTATTCTACCCTTTGCACAGGACATGGTGGGTTTTAGCTCACTCTGCTACTAAAATATCTTTCTACATTTTCTTTTCAAATTCTCCAACAGATTCCTCATTGTCAAATTCAATGGCAAGTTCTCAGTCATCTTTGTATCTGAGCTGTGAAGAATATTGGACAAGAAGCTTGTGTGTGTGTGTGTGTGTGTGTGTGTGTGTGTGTGTGTGGTATTCATTTATAACTAAATTTTCAAAAAAAGACACTCTGAATTTTTATCTATTCCTATCCATATGATTTATTTACATTGTCTAGTTCTGCTTCAACCTTTAAGTGTAAGAGTATTTAAATCTAAATCTGCTGAGTTCATTTTCAACTGTTTGTAATTGGTGCCATTTTCAAACTTCATAAACCATACTTGCACATAGAAGTCCAATATGTAAAAGTATCCCAAATTTTAAAATGGAAAATCTGCCTTATGCCTAATATTCAACATTCCTTCTGCATCCATATCTCATAAGGTAGAATTAACAGGCAGCATGGAGACCACCCTCATACTTAATCCATATGAACTCCTCATTTAATCAATTGTGAATCTTCTGTGTGCTTATAAGAGTTTTAACTCTTCTTCTTTTCATGCACATAGCTAGTCTTAAAATGAAAATACCTTGATTCTATACTTACCCTTCTTTAATTTGACATCTTTTTATTTCCTTTGATTAATTACTTCCCAGATTAGTTCAAATACTAAAATTTTTATAACTAGAACATCCAAGCTCCAAAGCTTTGTCTCAAAAGTCTATCCCTCTACCCAATAGTTTTTAACCCATACATTGTAACACCTTTATGGTTTGCATATCAGATATCCTAAATATAATATATTTTATTATGATTAATAGAAATAGTAAAATTATAGTTAAGAATTCACAATGAATTCATTTCATGGTTGAGGTCACCACAACATGAGGAATGGTATTAAAGGGTCATAGCATTAGGAAGGTTAAGAGCTACTACTCTATACAGTATGACAGTAAAAAAATCATACCTGAGATCATTCAGAGTTTTCAATTTATAGCCTCATTTACTGACCAGTGAATTGAGAAAGAAAACAGGTTACATATGTTTACTACAAAGAGCTTTAAAATCCTGCCACTGATGTAGTTTTGACTTCTAGTATACTGTCCCTTAGAACCAGTTTTAGCAAAAACTCTCTTTTCATTGAAGACATATTTCACATTCCTATTCCAGGACTTTATAATGACTGTATCATATTTCTGGAGTATGTAGTACAAAAAATAATATATAACTGATACTATGGCATATTTCTGTGGGATATTTTTTAACTATTCAAAGATGTGTTGCATTTGATTACGTTGTGGAATAAATGTTTAATTATTTAAGATGAGTTTCTGTTTTACTTTGCCTTCTTAGAGCACCTGATTGGTTTAATAAAAAGCTGAATGCACAAAAGTGAGGGAGGAGGGATGGACAGGACTTCCAGACAGGCATAGTAAGTAGGAGGAAGACTTTAGATTCAGAAGAAGAAATAAAAGAAACATCAGGGATATAGAAAAGACCAGCTAACCAAACACAAAGGAAGCAGGAAAGTAGGGCTAACAGAATTAAACAGAGGTAAAAAGCTCCAAGTCAAAACTGGATAGAAGCAGGTTAAATTAAATTAAACAGCTAGTGGAACAAGCCTAAGATAAGGCTGAGGATTCCTAACTAAGAGTCAGTATTCATGTCTTCATGTGGGAGCTGGTTGGTGACCAAAAGAAAATTTTGACTCTAATATGTAGTTCATATTTGGAAATGTTTTAATTAAATTGACTAGACCCTTATAATTTATATTTAT
This sequence comes from Arvicola amphibius, assembly GCF_903992535.2. Taxonomy (NCBI): domain Eukaryota; kingdom Metazoa; phylum Chordata; class Mammalia; order Rodentia; family Cricetidae; genus Arvicola; species Arvicola amphibius. Next base: position 73,993,825 of record NC_052058.2, read on the forward strand.
TTCTCTTAATACGTATAAAGCATCAATAATAAGTAAAAGGTAAATTTAGAACATTTAAAAAATAGATGTAAAATTCACTTTATTCTGAGACTAAATATGATCTTCATTCTCTGTATGTGTGTATGTGTGTGTTTCTCTCTCTATTTTTTTGCTATAGATTGCATCTTGGGTCTGAGATATGCTAACTAGGCAAATGTTCTATTGATTACATATCTCATCTGACATTTATTTTAAGTAATAACTCTGACACAAACCTAGAAAACAAACACAGAACTGTATCTACTAGTTATTAAGCGAGACCTATCCATGACATTCCTTTCAGCCTAATGGTTGTCCATGTAATCCTATTACCAGAGAAAAGTGCTGTAGCTTTACCACTCTTTTCATGAGCTTTCTTTATATCTGAGAGTTTTCTGTTCTAATCTTCATGGGAACATAGGACAGACGCAATGTCAATGTATTACAATATTCTTGAACTATGTAGTAATTTCAGTGGTCACTTTGAGGACTTGAGTATTTCATATATAACTATACAAAACCTTCTGTATCATAAAAAATACTCACTGAACTAGTTTCAATGATATTGTTTATTTTCTTACAATTTTAGTAGATTTGCTTTTCTTTTTAAATTTTTATTTAGTTTTTTACCTTTTAAATTTGATTTTATTGAGCTATACATTTTTCTCTGTTTCCCTCCCTTCTTCTCCCCTCCCCTTCAACCTTCTCCCATGATCCACATGCTCCTAATTTACTCAGGAGATATTGTCTTTTTCCAATTCCCATGTAGATTAGATCCATGTATGTCTCTCTTTTGGTGCTCATTGTTGTCTAGGTTCTCTGGGATTGTGAATTATAGGCTGGTTTTCTTTGCTTTATGTCTAAAAGTCACTTATTAGTGAGAACTTATGATATTTGTCTTTCTGGGTTTGGGTTACCTCAATCAATATGATGTTTTCTAAATACATCCACTTGCCTGCAAATTTCAATGTCATTATTTTTTTTCTGCTGTGTAGTACTTTATTGTGTAAATATACCAGATTTTCCTAATTCATTCTTCTGTCGAGGGAAATTTAGGTTGTTTCCAGGTCCTGGCTTTGACAAACAATGCTATTATGAACATAGTTGAGCATATTTCCTGTGTTACTATGGAGTATCCTTTGGGTATCGCTGGGTCTTAAGGAAAGTTGTTCTTTAATTTTTTTAAGAAATCGCCATACTAATTTCCGAAGGGGCTGTACCAGTTTGCAATGAAGAAAGAATTAATAAATGGGACCTCCTGAAACTGAAAAGCTGCTATAAGGCAAAGGACACAGTCAACAAGACAAAACTACAGAATTAGAAAAGATCTTCATCAACCCTCCATCAGACAAAGGATTGATCTCTAAATTATACAAATGACTCAAGAAATTTGTCATCAAAAGAACAAATAATCCAATAAAAATAGAGTACAGACTCAAATAGAGAACTCTCAATAGATTTCAATAGATTTGCTTTTCATACATAATATATAGTATTACATAAAATAGATTGTAATGATTTACTAAATCAACGGAATAGTCCCAATTTAAATAAGCAGTAGGTTCTTAAATAGTGTATAATAATATTTATTAACCATGCACATTGTTTTATTCAGGATATATATTAACTGAGAACATATTTTCCCCACATTTTCTAATTTCCAGAGAATTTATTTTGAAAGATAAAATTTACCATCTTTCTTGTATTTTTAAACATTATGTGACCTGGACTCTCATATTACATGTGGAATCATTTCTTTTTAAAAATAAAATTAATGAAGTAATGTAGCTTGTTTACTATTTTGTTATCTTTATAATATTGCAAAGCAGGGATGTCTGTTAACTCCAAAGCTGTAAATTAACTACACTCCTGACTAAGACTCCCCAGTGCTGAGATGACAAGCTTGTGCAATCGTATCTGGCTCAAGGAAATTATCAAGCCATCAAGATGTATTAGATATCATTTTAATTTTGTTGCTTCAAATTCTACTTCCCATAAGTGAGGAGTGTGTTTGTGATGGCTCACATGAGATGCTGTAACAAAATACTATAATTCTTGTGGCTTGAAAGAGACAAATAAAACATTTGTTTTAGAATTCCAAGCTGAACATCCCAATCCCAGCTCGAGCTAATTCCATGTCTAGTGAGGGTGTTTTTCCAGCTGCATCTTCACATGGTGAGAGAAAGGCAGTGCCTTGTACTTTCTTTCCAAGACACAGATTGTTGATGACTGGTCTCGACAAAAATACTTCTTACTAGGGTAAGGGCATGGGAATTGAAGAAATGTAAGTTAAAGTATATGAAGACACATAAAAAATAACAGGACAAAAAATATAGAAAGTATTGGGAGGGCATTCCTGAGGCTGAAATCCTGAATTCCACCCACATTTATTTTTCCACAGCTTTTATACCTGACACAAACGGGGCAGGAGTAAGGTAACAAAAGCCTTTATTAACATGATACCAAAGGATAACTCACACAGGCTTTATCACTCTGAGTCATCTTTAGCATTCTGTTGTCTAGGTAGTGAAGGTGCTCTAGGTCATGTATTTTGAAGAACTTCCTTAGGTGACCTATAGTTGCTAAAGAAGGAGCAGAAATACATTTGCATATCCTGTCTACCTGTCAGGATAGGATGGACTTACTAGAATAATCTATCTTAATTTCAAAAGAACCAAGCAATCACCTCCTGAGTTAGGACCCACAACTGTGCTTCTCAAATCTCCAAACTATCTGTCCATCAGACAAGGTGGAAATGGGCCTGCATTTTTCAGCTTTACAACAGATCCAAATCCTAATCATTATGATGTAATCTTCAGATTCCCCACAACCCAATGCCATGATTGAGTGTTGGGATTTGAGCATATGAACCACAGAAGGGGACACACACACACACACACACACACACACACACACACACACAGAGAGAGAGAGAGAGACCATTCTCCTCTCATTCTTGTCAACATTTGAAAGCATTCATGCAATTATGACAATGCATGAATTGCCTGCTAGGGGAAACATTCATCTAGACAATGGCAACAGAGTTCTGGGGAAGGGTCACAGTTGAAGTTACTTCTAGTGAGAAAAAAAGGAACAAAATAAAGAGAAAAGGCATTATTATATGCTAGTGGCAAGATCCACGGCAGGAGATTGTATAGGAAAGAAGCAGGAAAAGTAAAACTGATCCCAACAGAGGAGCTGAGTATTACAAATATCTAGTGAGAACTTGTCAGGTAACGGGCTTTCAGAATAAGTTATTTTGGGTGGTTATTGCCCTGCCAAACTCTAGTAACAAAATAAGAATTTATTGAGTTGATGTGAGCTGAGGGAATTGGGTTACATATTTCTTTTTTATTTACCTGATATGTATTAATTGCTGTTTCTTTTCTTTTCTTTAAATGGCTGTCATGGCATTGTCATTGTATTGCTCCTATTGTCAAAGAAAAATTATCTCTCGACCATTTCTAAAATAAATCTTTAGCTTGGGAATATTTTATCACCCTATCTATCTATCTATCTATCTATCTATCTATCTATCTATCTATCTATCATCTATCTATCATCTATCTATCTATCTATCTATCATCTATCTCTCTATCATCTATCTATTTGTATTCTATGGGAGCAAAGGTTGGCATATGCAGACAACTTAAAGGAACTGTTTTTCTCTTCTCACATTGGTATCCTGAGATATAACCAAGGTCATCTGGCTCCATGTCAAGCACCAACTGAACCATTTGACAAGCCCTTGAGGATGTTTTAACCCTTGGATCTTTAAATCTTTTATAAAACTTTGGCAAAATATGTCTAGTATCTTTACCTTGCATTGTAATAAAATGTAACTAAAGTGAAGTTTCTTTATCTTTTTACTAGAAGCTGGTTCTTTAAAAATCTTGTTTTTAGCCAATCTTAAGAAAAACCTTTAAAAATCAAGGAATACATAATTACTTCTTTTAGTTTATATTTCATTATTTTAGTTATAATTATTACCTTTTTCTCATTCATTGTCATTGTCTTTTTTTTCTTTTTTTTTTTTTAGTTTTTCGAGACAGGGTTTGGAGCCTGTCCTGGAACTAGCTCTTGTAGACCAGGTTGGTCTCGAACTCAGAGATCTGCCATCATTGTCTTTTCACAGTGGTCTACTTAGATCCTGCCTATTTGAAAATCTTCCTTCCTAGTGTCATCTCCTCACTAGTTCTGTGTCTTGACAGCTCTAAAAAGTCATCAAATAGGTAATTTATGTATTTTGTGTGTGCTTGTAATTTGTTTGGTGCCGTTGCTGCTCAAGGAAGGCAAGGGGTTCTCACTTTCTGTGATTTGGCACTCTATATCTTAATATTTCATCCACATTCATTTACACACTTGTTTCATATCAAAGCATCCATAGCCTAGGTGCTTAAGAACAATAGGATGCTCATATTCTCCCTCCCTCCATTCTTGAACTAGACCATGGGAGCTCAGGCCACTGCTCCAATGTGGGTCTGTGGGTCTGAGTTAATGGGAGCTCACCTCCTCCAGTTGGACTGGGAATGAATGAGCATGGGATCAAACTGGTCCCTCTAAAAGTGGTTTACAGTAAGGGGCCAATGACAATGGCACTGGGATTTGTCTCTACTGCATGTACTGGCTTTTGGGGATCCTATTCTCTTTGGATACATACCTTGCTCAGCCTGGATACAGTGGGAAGGGCCTTGGACTTTCCACCTGGCAGGGTGCCTTGTCTTCTCTTAATACTGGAGGGGATTAGGGAGAAGGTGTGGGAGGGAGTTAGAGGGAAGTGGGAGGAGGGGAGGAAGTAAGAATTTTGATTGATATTATCTTTAAAGTAATAATAATAAAAAAAGAACAGAAGGATGTCTTTCCCGGAGACAAAGCAAAATGCTTGCAGAGATATGCAATACATAATTACTGAAATCAATGGTGGAGCAATGGACATACTGAAGGAAGCACCTTATTGTCTATCAGTGGAGTTTGGATCCAGTGGTAGCTTAAAAGAGAGACATTGTTCTTTCTGTGGGACTGTTCATTCCAATAACAATGCTGATCACAGGTATAGAAGCAGAATGTAGAAGAGTTGCTATTCTTAGCTTGTTCTGTATCTTTCACTCTCAGCATTTAAGGATCAGCTGATTTGATACATTTGTACCAAAGAAGCTTAATTGCATACATAGCATGTTCATTCAATTTCTGGTTCCAGAATCCTTAGGGAGTATACAGGACAAGTAGTGTTCAACAGGTCAACTCACCAGAAGAATAACTCTCTGATAGGGACCCCACTTAGAAATGCCCCTGGGGTCACTGACTATAAATGATTGGTTGTTTTCTCTGTAATTTTTCTCATGGGCCACTACATTCCTTCCCTAAAAATAATTATAAGTATTTCTCCCACTGATTGTGTGTTTATCTCATGAAAATATTTCATCTGCTAGCTAAACATATAGCTGTGGATGATCAGGAAGGTGATTTCTGCTTAAACTGTATAATTCTGAAAAAGAGAAATAATACTAGTATAAAGACAGCTAATTTTATACTTCCGAACAAACACAAAACAAACTGGTTGTCCTAGGAGACAAATACACAAGGACAAGTTCCCAGGTATTTATTATTGATTCAAGTCCAGTCATGAAACAACTTTGGTAGACATAACCTTGTGGTAAGAAGGCCTCTTAGCCCTGAAATAATCACAGATAAACCATATTATTTAAATCACTGCTTGGCCCATTAGCTCTAGCTTCTTATTTTCTAACTCTTACATATTAATTTAATCCATCTACATTAATCTGTATATCACCACAAGGTCATGGCCTACCAGCAAAGTTTCAGCGCCTCTATCTCCTGCACACCTCTAGGGCTTCTCTCTGACTCTGCCTCCTTTCTCCCAGAATTCCATTTAGTTTTTCCCACCTTGCTCTTTTTCCTAGAGCTCTGCTATAGGGCCAAAAGAGTTCCTTTATTAATCAGTGATATTCACAGCATACAGAGAGGAATCAACATCATAACACCCTAAAGTAATGGACTTTATGCATGTTCTGCTACACTCAAGTTTCACCCAACTAACTGTTTATTGTTTAAGTCCTGTCATTTTCTGTCTGGAAACATGACCACTTAGAGCTATGTGCATAGCCAAGCACAGGGCGAAGCACTACTCACTGGCTGAGGAGTAGGACGTCTCTGGGTGACCCTGAAAATGTGATTCATATTTTTCCAAAGTCGTTCTGTAGGAGAAGAAGTATGAGAGAGTGTTATGTAGCTGTATGTAAAATGTATGTAAAGAGATGCATCTGTGGAGAGTGAGAAAGATTTTTAGTAAGGGATTTTTTAAAGATGAAGTAAAAGAGAAAGTTACCATCAGAAAGTGTGTTTCCTTATTTACCTGTCAGATAGAATGTCAAGACCATGCAACATTTATGGATTATTTTTACATACCCTGGAGGCAGCATTGGAACAGGCTCTCCCAAAGACCATGTATATCTCAGTGTATAAATGTGGAGTCAGTTTTTTAATATAGTAAGTATAGGGCATTCTACTCTGAGTTTGCCATTGTCTTATTTATTGATCAACAAAAAGGAACTTTGGGAACATAAATGGACATTCAGCGATGTGACTCTCATATTTTTTTTTCTAATTGAGTATCCATATCACAATACCTCAAGGAAAGTATATTAATTTTCTGTTTTGACTTATGAAGCTCCTGGTATAGAAGGCAGAAATTGAATTCAAGTCTTCTGTAGGAACATTACACATTTTTAACCATTGAGCCATCCTTCAGTTCTCTTCCATTTAACATAACAGGAAATGGATGTCTTCTGAAAAATAATAAAATATCCTAAGATCATTTATCTTCTAAGAACTAATTCAGAATTTACAGGCATGCCTGGGTATATGTATACTTAAAAGTCTATTTATTAAATGCACAGATAACACAAGTGAAAGAGAACACACGTAATCCTGGCTATAAAGGATTCCCTGAATGCAACAATCAGCACAGAACATAAACACTTTGTAAATTATCAAGAAATACACACATGCACACACACTCACTCAGACACACACACACACACACACACACACACAAAGTATCTGTTAAACATGCAAAAATTTGTTAGGGAAATATGTAATTTAAATAGTAATTTTCATTAGTTCTGCTTCCAAAATTCAAAACAGATTGTCACCATGGGGAGTAAAGCACATATAGAAATATGACAGATATTTTTGTGCATGATGAGGAAATATTGTTGACTTGGGCAGAAGAAGCAATGCAGTTGATTTGTGTGATGCTAAGAAAATGAATAAAAGGAAAAACACAGCTTCTAAAAAAGAATAAATTCAGTAGTTATAGAATACAGCATATTGTCTTTTGTTGGAGAAAGAGTATATTGCTCAAAACTGGACAAATTAGGGAAGATGACTAGTGGTCTCTACTTCCAATACCTTGTGTTTTATAGGGAACAACCCATCCTGTGTTGTCTAAATTGTCCATGGCTTACTTGAAGAGCTATCTCTTTAACCCTCATTTTGCTGAATAAATTGTTTACTTTCAAAGTTTATTAACAGTTAAAGAACCAACAACATATTTTAGATTATTTTTATATGATAGGCCATACATAGTGGTACAGCTATATAATAATATAATAAGTAAACTGAACAAAATATCACTCACTTAATGAGGCTTTAATGAGAATTTCTCCAATGTGTAATTGCTGTCATTTGATTGCATAATACAGCACTAAAAATTATAAACAATTACTTAAAAGGTTTATATGCTGGTTCAAATATATTTAAAATATATAATTCCTATTTTTTTCTCCATTTTGTATATTTGCTTTATATAGCAGCTGTATTATTTCTTATATTATTTGCAAGGAAGTAATAAACTAATGCTTTTGAGTTTGTGATACAGTGAATTTTTTAACTCCGTAAATATAGCTGAGTAATAAAATCTCCAATCATTGATACCCAAGATTATTATTTTTATATACTCTCAAACTAATATAAAAGATCCAAGAATGGTTTAACCAATTCCCATAAAGTCTTAGTGCAGCTACATCAAGCTAAATCCCCATCTCTTTCTGTGTAATCTTGCTCCCTTTTGCAGTTTTAATATGCATAGAAACAGTTATATACAGAAAGATAATAATTCTCATAAAATAGCTGGAGTTATGTGGGTTATATCCCTTAGATCTAAATGTCACATGCTTTGTAAGTAAGAGGGCATCTACTAATGTAATGATAGTGTTACAGTTTGTCTTGCCATAGCAATTTTAGTATGTATGGGTGGATAGCAACTTATAATTTTGCCTCAGCTTTGAATAAATATGAATTTTGGTTGGAATATTTTAAAAAATAATAACTTTTATCATTATAATTGTTATGGTTTTGGTCCCTGGTTCCTTTAAGAGACAAGCCATGCTCACTCCCTCCCCCATCCGCTGAGGCAGGCTGATCTTCAGCTTCAGGCCTGAGCCTGCTCTCTTTCCCATCTTCCTCTCAGAGAGGCAGCTTAGCTTCTCCCTCTCTCCCCACTTCTCCACTTCCCCCTTCATAACCCCCTGAATAAATATTCAACCTCACTCTGCAAGTCGTGTCTATCCATGTCTCTGTCTTCTGCCCGCCTGCCAAGTGTCTCCCTGTCTGGGACCAGCCATTGCTCGGGGACCAGCAGCCATCTCTGCCTGGGACTGGCTGCTTGCAGGGCTGGCTGTCTGCTGCCACATGGCCCATTTCCACCATTTGGGACCTACAGCATTTCTGCTGCCTACAGCTGCCGCCTGGGACTTTATAGCATTTTGTACAGAACAACAGTGAGGAAACTTTAGAAGCATTAGGGTAGAGTAGCTCATTGTGGCAACATTAGTTTGATGACTCGGTTAACATAACCTAACTGGAAAAGCAACTAAAAACCCAACTGTAATAATAAAATAAAAATTTAAAAACATACCTGTAAATAATAAAACCTAAATTGTTTTGTTATACTAACTAATTTTACTTATCCCATCTTTACCTGTATGTGGTATCATATGCTAATATATTTTGACTCTATAGCTATTTCATATTGGCTAAATTTTGTAAGAAGTAGATCTATTGTTTTACTTGTTTATTGACTGAGTGGTAGATTGATTGGCTGGCTGGTTGATACCAGTATGAGTTCATGTTATCACCACTATCTTTGCCTGGTTCTTGGCCCATCAAAATAGTTTCTTTCCCCTCAATATTCTTTAATCCCCTTTGAATAGTTTGTTAAGATTGGAAAAACAAGGTTGACTCTGAATGTTTTCTTTGTTATAGATTGGAATCAGTTTCTCCAAGAAGTTCAGTCTCTTTGATAAAGAACTGATTTTATCTCCTTAATTTTTGTAATCATTATTGATAGCTCAAAAATATTTGGTGGTACAAGAAACTATCAACCAAATTTTATCTTTCTATTTCTAAATGTTTAGATAACATCACAAATTAACATAACAAAAAGTAGTCTTTTGCAATGAAACAAATTCATTTTTCTATTACAAAAGAGTTTGTACTATTTTAGAAAAGAATATTAAGCTTTCTGGGCACAGCTTAGATTTGGCTTTGCAGGTAAGTAAACATAAAGAACATAGAGAATCTTCAGTCTCCTTTACACATTTTTCAATTAACATTTACCCTTTGGATCAACTGGCTTCTCCCCAGGGTACAGCCATGGGCAGCTGAATGATGAACTTGCCTGCTCCAACTCCCTCAATGCACTGAACTATTTTAATTGTTGATACAGGTGGGGAGATGATTGATGTGAAACAGAAATCAGCGCTGTTCACTCTTAGACTTTATAAGATCCCCTTCCATTTATCATTCACTATCCCAAAGCCCTCAAGATTAGCTTTGTTTAAAGACTATTTGCATTTAAATTGTAGGGATATAGTAGAGTACTTGTATTTCATGACTGAGGTTAAAAGCTAAAGTCATCAGTGGTTTAATCCCTTCTAAAACAGCAATCCCTAAAGCAACCCAAACCATTGAACATGCTTCATGATTTACTAGAAATTTCCCAGGCTAGGGTATACTTTTAAGTTAACAATTAGAAAAAGACAAAGAGATTGCTTGCTTTTTTTCTGCAAGATTCTAGCCCAAAGTAAACTCTTGTGGGGTAACAGCCCCTTTGGAGCTACTGTTTCTAGAGAAAGAAGAAATTTTTATTTTTTGAAATTACAATTGTGTAAGCCAATTTTTCTCAAGTACCATGCAGAGTTAATTGACTTCCAGCAACCTAAATTATGTTGTTGCCTCACAGTTCAATATAAAATTCTTAAGCAGAGGCATTTAGAAATGTGTAGAATGAAAACATTAGGCAGAAAAGGGACTGCAATGCTACATTATAATAATTTGAAACAGAATATACCCAATGCAGGTTACTTATAACTGTGAGTTTAACACAATTATCTTCATTCCTCATTCTTTTCATAGAATTCAGAGGGTCATTTATATCAAGCAAAAAAATAACACTTTTTGGGTCTGGGTTACCTCACTCAGAATAGTGTTTTCTATTTCCATCCATTTGCATGCAAAATTCAAGATGTCATTGTTTTTTACCGCTGAGTAGTATTCTAGCATGTATATATTCCACAGTTTCTTCATCAATTCTTCCACTGAAGGGCATCTAGGTTGTTTCCAGAATCTGGCTATTACAAACCTTCCTGGACCTGGGGGGAGTTGGGAGGACCTTGGTCTTAACATAGAGTAGGGAACCCTGATGGCTCCTTGGCCTGGAGAGGGAGGGAGGGGAGGTATGGGTGGAGGGGAAGGGAGGGCAGGGGGAGGAGGAGGGGAGGGAAGGGGGAGGAGGAGGGAAGGAGATGGAAATTTTTAAATATAAAAAAATAAACCATGAAAAAATAACACTTTTGAGATTTTATCAGTAAAGTTAGTTAATTTGAATAACATACAGCTGTTTATTTTAAAAGGTTCAAGATGCCTCTTAAGTTGGCTTAACAGGATGTCTCTAAAATGACAATCTGCCTTTACATAACATACATGAGGTGTAAGATTCAATTATTGGTACCTAAATAAATAATAAATTCTAAAACTATAAAGGCATTTTTTACACTACAAAATATTTCCTGTCTCGAAAAACCAAAAAAAAAATATTTTTTAATTTTATATTGAGGATAACTGAGAGAAAACTTGAATTTATATTAGAAAACTTGAAAAAATAATCCAGGTAAAGATGGAAAATACACAGAAAAAAAAAAGAAAAAGGAAACTTGATGAAAAGTTGCTTGGAGGAAATGACAAAAGGTTGTCTGTATATGTAAAATCAATTTTTAATGTTATATTTTAGAACAACTATTTTTCTGCATAGTTCACGCAGTTCTTTGTCTTATATAAGCTTACCATTTTTGTGAAGTCCCATTTATTAGCTGTTGATCTAAGTTTCTGTGTATTGGTCTGTTTAGGGAGTTGATTCCTATGCCAATGAGTTCAAATCTATTTCCCTCTGTCTCTTCTGTCGGGTCTAGTATATGTAGATTTATGATGAGGTCTTTGATCCACTTCTACTTGAGTTTTGTTCAGGATGATAGATATGGATCTATTTTTATTCTTCTATATAGTGACATCTGGTTAGACCAGCACTGTTTGTTGAAGATACTTTCTATATTCCATTGTATAATTTTTGACTTTTTGGCAAAATCGGGTGCCCATAAATGTGTGGATTGACATTTGTTGCTTAGATTCAATTCCACTCATCTGTCTGTTTTTATGACAATACCATGTAGTTTTTATTGATATAGCTCTGTAGTAGCAATTGATATTGATGGTGGTGATACATCTGGAAGTTATTTTACTGTACAGAAATATTTTTGATATCCTGGGGTCTTTGATTTTCCATATGAAATTGAATATTTTTCTTCCAAAGTCTGTCAAAGATTGTCTTGAGATAGTGATGGAAATTTTGTTGACTCTATAGATTGTTGTTGGAAACACAGCCATTTTTAATGTTAATTTTATTGTTCCATGAGCATGGGAGATCTTTTCATCTTCTGATATAGTCTCCAATTCCTTTCTGCAAAAACTTGAAGCTCTTCTCACATACATCCTTCATTTGCATTGTTAGAGTTACCCCAAGATATTTTGTATTATTTGTGACTATTTTACAGGGCTTTGTTTCCCTGATTTCTTTCTAATTTCAAATATATCATTTGTATATGAGGGAGACCTACTTATTTTATATTTTTGAGTTAGTTTTGTATACAGCCACTACACTGAAAGTGTTTATCAGCTGAAGGAGTTCAATGATAAAATTTTTCATATATTTTATCATCTTCATCAAGGGATATTGGAACTTCTTTTCCAATTTGTATCCCCTTGATTTCCTTTATTTGTTTTATTGTTCTAGCTAGAGCTTCAAGAATTATTTTGAGTCAATGTGGACAGAATGGACAGCTTTGTCTTGTTCCTGATTTTAGAGAAAGGGATTGAGTTTCTCTCCATTTAATTTGATGTGCCTTGCTGTGTGTTGCCTTTTTTATGTTTAGGTATGCTCTTTCAGTTGTGGAATATTAATTTAAGATATGAAACATTTGCTTATTCTGCAGAATATTTGTTTAATGATGCAAATTAGTGTGTTACATTTATTTTATTAAATAAAATTAACCTGGAGTAAGGAGGCTGAGTTGGCAACTAACTGATAGAAAGTGGTAGGGAGGAGCCATGTGTAGCTAGAATTCTTAATTGGGGGCTAAACAGAAAGATGCTCTCTTTGGGGAGAACATGAGCTAGGAAAGAAGGTTAGCTACTTGCTATCCAGACTCTCTGAATGAACAAAATTTCACCTTAACCTTTGATTCCTGAGTTCTGTAGAGGGATAGAAACCTAGAAATAGTTTCCTTTTACATCTCTGATAGAGCCAGTGTGTGAGAGAACAGAATTCCTGCCAGTGCTTCCAAACCACTCCTGGTAGTTTTGGAGATACAATTCCCAATTAGAACAGCAGTGGCTTTTGGGGTAGTGGTTGAATTTAATTTATTTATTTAATGATAAACAGTGCCTTGAATCCCTAATCTCTCAAAGACCTTTATCATGAAGGGATAATGGATTTTAGAGCATCCATTAGAAGATCATACATTTTTTTTCTTTCAATTTGTTTATATGATACATTATATTGACCAATTTTTCTGTGTTGAATCATCCTGGCACATCTGGAATGCAGCTGTTTGATCATGATAAACGATCTTTTTAATGTGTTCTTGGATTTGGATTTTGAGTATTTCACTGAGTATTTTTGTAAATCATCATTAATTGGGGATTGTTCTGTAATTCTTTTTCTTTGTTGAGTCTTTGTGTGCTTTGGGTATTATGATGACTTTTGCCTCATAAAATAAATTTGATAATGTTCCTTATCCTTCTATATTGTGAAATTACTTAAGGAATATTGCTATTTGCTCCTCTGTAAAAGTCTGGTAGAATTCTTAAATAAAATTATCTGGCCCGAGCTCTTTTTATGTTGGGAGATTTTTGATAACTGCTACTAACTTTTTAGGAATTATATGTCTATTTGAATTATTTGTCTGCTCTTGATTTCACTTTGGTCAGTGGTATCTACAATGAAGTTTGTTGTTGGAAGCTATTTACTCATTCCCAGACACTCAGACCTGAAATAACCACACAGAAGCTATGTTATTTGAAATAATGTTTGGCCAATAGCTTAAGTGTATTTTCTAGCCTACAAACCACAATCCCAGAGAACCTAGGCAACAATGAGGACCCTAAGAGAGACATACATAGATCTAATCTACATGGGAAGTAGAAAAAAAAAAAAGATCTCCTCAGTAAATTGGAAGCATGCAGACTTTGTGGGAGGTTTTAAGGGGAGGAGAGAGTCAGGGAGGGGAGCAGAGAAAAATGTAGAGCTCAATAAAAATCAATTAATAATAAAATAAAATAAAGCAAGGACTAGATATTAATCAAATAGTTCAGAGACATAAAAGAGAAAATTTCCTTAATTTTAATATAAAAATAATGCACATAAAATACAAACATATAAACATAATACAAACACAGCTGATGCGGACAATACCTCAATAAAGATCCTTAGGTATGTTCAAATTTAAAACTGGAGCTGACTATGACATTCCACCCCTTGTCAACCTTGACACATAATCATATCAACACTTTAAACTATAACATTCTTGGAAACCTGGAACACAGATTGCTCTAATACTGAGGGGAGCTGGGAGGTAAGTCAACAGTCACTGGACTGAAGAGCCAGACACCCAACTCTCTGGGACCTCTCCAGTGGGACAATACCATGGGGCCCCTGCCCTAGGCTCTTCTACCCAGCCAGCACAGAATATTCCTATGGCAGGGCTATTTCCCAACCCACCCTGCCTCCACACATGCCTGTTTGCCTGCGAGTTCAGTGGAAACCTGGAACACAGATTGTTCCAATACTGAGGGGAGTTCCTATCATGACTTCTTTCAATGATGGACTGCGATGTTACTTTCCTTTCCAAGTTATTTTATGATATGGTGTTTTATCACTACAATACTAACAATGACTAAACAGTTTCTGTTTTTCCCAGTGTATATTTTTAGATTCTTTACAAAAAAAATTAGTGCCCATAGTTGTGTCAATCTATATCTGGCTTTTCTATGTGATTCTGTTGATCAATAAATCTATTTTTCTCCCAGTGTCATGCTGTTTTATTAATAAAACTAAAAATTTAAGTTCTAGGATTGTGTTACCTCCAGCAGTTCTTTGATCATTAAGGTATAATTCAATTACTTTCTTAAATATCTTAAAATTTTTATCATTCAAATATTTTACTTACTTTGTTAGAGTCATCCTAAGACATTTCATATTCTTTGAGAATAGTGTTGCTTACCTGATTTCTTTCTCAGTTTGTTTGTCATTTTGTATCGGAAAGATGCTGATTTTTGTGAGTTAACCTTGGAGCCTGCTACTTTGTAGAAAGCATTTATCAGCAGCAAAAGTTTCCTGGGGGAGTTTTTGGACTCACTTGTATACACTATTATTTTACCTGCAAATAAAAATATTTTGACATTTTTTCCCCAATGTCCTTCCTTGACTAGTTGTCTTATTGATCTAAGTATTCAATAATAAAATAAGTTGGTATAGAGAGTGTGAGCAACCTTGTCTTGATTCTGATTTTAATAAAAGTGCTTCAAATTTATCTCTATTTATGTTGAAGTTGACTTTAAGCTTAGTATAAATTGTCATTATTACATTGATGTGTGTTCCTTGTGTCCCTAATCTCTACAGGACATTTGTCATGAAGGGGTGTTGGATTTTGTCAAAGGCTTTTTCTACTTCCAATTTGGAGATCATGTGGCATTGTCTTTCAGATTGTTTATAAGGTGGATTACATTTATTGATTGTTGTATATTGACCCATGTCTGCATCTCTGGAATGAAGCCTATATAATCATGTTAGATAATATTTTTAATGTGTTTTTGGATTTGTTAATATTTTATTGAGAATTTATATCTACACTCATAAGGGAAATTGGTCTGTAATTCTCTTTCATTGTTGTTTTTTTAAGTGTGTTGGATGCCAGGATAACTTGGCATTATAAAACAAATTATGCAATATTCCCTTTGTTTATATTTTGTGGAATAATTTGAGAAACATTAGCATTAATTCTTTTTTGAAAGTCTGATAGAATTCTGTGTTAAAATCATCTGGCTTTAAGTTTGTTTTTGTTTGTTTGTTTTCTTTTTTGGTAGACTTTTAATCACTGCACCTATGTCTGTTGCAGTTATAAGTCTACTTAAATTGCTTATGTGATATTTATTTAATTTTGGTAGATTGTATACATCTAGAAAATTATCTATTCATTTTAGAGTTTTCCAATTGAATGAGTAAAGGGTTTTAAAGTATGTCCTTATGCTTATCTGTATTTCCTCAGTGTTTGTTGTTTGCTCCCCTTTCATCTCTAATTTTTTTCATTTGAGTATTCTTTCCCTGCCTTTTAGTTATTTTAGCTGTTTGTCAGTATTATTCATTTTCTTAAAGAACCAGTTTTTTTGTTTCTTTGAGTCTTTGTTTGTTTGTTTCTGTTTTGATTGATTTCAGCCCTGATTTTGGTTATGTCTTGCCTTCTACTCTAGTGTGCTGTTAAGTTACTACTATGAAATTTCCTCCTCTTCTTCTTCTTCTTCTTCTTCTTCTTCTTCTTCTTCTTCTTCTTCTTCTTCTTCTTCTTCTTCTTCTCCTTCTTCTTCTTCTTCTTTGTCTTCGTCTTCTTCGTCTTCCCATAGGCACTTAGTGCTATGAGCTTGCCTTTAGAGCAACCTTTTTCCTTCTCTGACTTACTTGTTTTTTCTGCCTGTATTGACTGGTGGGCTCACAGAGAATGCCTGCTGCTTATGATAATACCTTCTGCTGCAGAACTGGGCCAGATTGCTGCCCTGGGCTGTGTCTATCTGTTTTCTAAAAAGAGCGAGAGAGAAAAAATTAAAGTGTGGATTTTACTTGGTGGGAGGGGGAGAATATGAGTTTGGTTGGAAGAAGGGAAATTATAATCATCCAAAGAACTCTCAGTAAACTAAAACTTATGAGGCATGAGTGGACAGTAAACAGGACAAGGTGATATTTTGTCAATGGTATTGCCTTTTTCATGAACATGAGAATCTTAGAGCAAAAACATAGGGTTGTCCAGCTCTGACTTAGCCATAATACAAGCAAATTCAGAATTGTCTTTATGAGATCTGTCTTTATAAGAACCCAAAGTAAAGACAGCCTTGAGGAAAGAATAGTAGTGTTTGCTCAACTTATACAAACAAATATCCATGGCTAGGAAGAAAAAAGTCTTTGACATTTTGCCACCTTGTATGGTATGCATACAAGTGATACATGTGAGTATAATTGAATAGGAGTATGTTTGTACATTGAGGCATTGTTGTGGAGGCTGGAGATTGTCTTTATCAAATGAGCCATGGGATTATAGCTGGAACACTATGTTATAGAGATTTTTATGTGGGTTCTATATATTCTAATAATTCTACAAAGTCATTCAAGTGCATGAGAACTGGCTTCTAAACATCTGTTCAACTTCCTAATATACCTAACAAGAAGCAATCTCCAGTTGATAAACACTTCCAAATGAAAATTTTCTGTTCTCTTAAATATTGTTTTGCAATCATTATAATATATTCATGTGACTATTTCCTTTAACATGTTGTATATTTATTTTTAAAATGACAAAAACTATTATAAATAGATGGAATTTATGGATTTTTGAAGACAGTCATTATTTTAGCATGCTAAAACTAAAATATTTTCTTGACTGATGAAGTTTTGTAGCATTATTTACTATTAAAATAGTGTAAAATAGTGGTGCCTCATATTTTTCTCAAATGTTTCCATTGTATTAGTCAAATAGTCTTTTCCAATTACCTTGCTTCAAACAGAAGTAAATGTGTCATCATTAAGGAATCTTTCAGTAAAATTTTCAATAAATACTTTATCACAATGTGTCTAGGATAATTTTTTTTACAATTATTGAAAGGATGTCACTTCTAAAAGATATTTTGGAAAGTATTTTTCATCATACAGAGATTTATCATTGCTTATGTATCTCTCATTGTATCTGGTTGGGAGTGAGAAAAACAGAAATGGTATATTCTATTCACCTTTTCTTTCCCCTTCTATCTTTCTTACTTTCTTCATCCATTTTTATCAAGTTCTTTTTATTTCAAGTATGTTTTCACTGTAAACTCACTGTAAGGCCTTTATTATTGCAAAGAACAAAAATTACAGTATAAGTCACATTTGCCAACACTTTACCAACATTTTCTTGTCCACATTTTTTCTTCCTAAATAAAAACAAAAGATGATGGTGTCATCAAAGTTAGTTAAGAATGAATAGAGGGAATAGCCAGAATGTGCCCTGATTATTTTGGTGTAGTGATGGGTAAATGTATTGCAAAAAGCAAATAGACCAATAAAGAAGCCTAGAAAAATGGGTTCAATGTATACTAACATCAAACATTAGCCTTGTTGTATGTCCAGTTTTATTCCCTCTCAAGTATCTGTAACTAAATCCTCAATTTCACTTATATTAGATTAGATGCTTAGAACCAATACTTGGAAAATTAAAATGTGGGTATAGTGTTGGCCTTACTTTTCACAATATCTCAGATTCTATACTGTTGAATAAGAATCTTCAATACTGACTCTGATCTTTACTTTATAATATAATCAAACAAATGTGTTTATTCAAAGTATATCTTTACTTCTATTAGACTATTAAATAATATTCAAATGTGGTGATATAGTTTCATAGTTTAATCAGTAAATATGTCAAACATTTTAATGGTAATAACTACAATTCACATGTTGAACTTCTAAGTTTGTTTTCCCCTTAATACCTTGGTAAATCAACAACACTAAACTTTTCTTAACTCATTAAAATATCTATTATTTGTTTAGTATATTAGTATGTCTAATTATACTTATAATTGTTTAAATTTTGTTAATTTGACTCCATTACTCTGGGGTAGATGTTTGTATATAGTTTAAATTATTTTTTTTTTGCGTCATTATCACACACTTTTATTGAGTGCCCATAGAATTCCCGGCACGGCACGTTCATGGTGTTTACATAGCTTTGCTGATATGCTGACCTTGCCCTTAAGGAGCTTACAATCTAGCGGGAGAAAGGCGAGAAACGCAGGTGTGAAAGCAATGAGTGAACAGACACTACAGACTGAAAATTCACCATCAAATGTGAAAGTCATAGGTTAACTTTTTAATTGTTCTTTTTAAAGTTATTATTAATTAAAATTCAAGTTTGGAGCAGAGTTCACTCTTAAAATAATGTATTATTAATAAGGCTAAGTACTTATCATTGTTACATAATTTATTTATTAAAAACTTCTAGATAACTCCTCCAGATCAAAATTTAAGTATAGATTTTCTGTGGGATAATATTTTTGTATCCTGTAAACATTTGTCACTGCCATTGGTTTAATAAAACAATGATTGTCCAGTAGCCAGATGGAAAGTATAGGAAGGGTGACTAGACTAGGAGAATTCTTGGAAGAGGAAAGGCTCAGTCTTCAGGGCTCACCCAGTTGCAGAGGAAGTAATATGAAAATGCTGCACCGAGAAAAGTTACCAAGCCACATGATTAAACATAGATAAGAATAATGGGTTAATTTAAGATGTAAGAGCTAGCTAGAAATACGCCTGAGCCATTGACCAAATAGTGTTATAATTAATATAGTTTCTCTGTGGCAATTTGATTCTGGGCAGCTGGGAAATTAACATGCAGTCTCCGTTTAAAGGTATTATTACTTCAAATTTTAAGTTTGGGCAGAGTTCCCTCTTAAAATAATGTATTATTAATAATGCTAAGTGCTTATCATTTTTGCATAATTTTCTTATGAAAAAGCATAGGAGCGAGGTCGATTAATAAATAACCAGATCAGCTCTATTCAAAAGATTTTAATAATTGAGGGAAAACTTACATAACCAAAGATCCAGTGAATGCCAGGAGTGCAGGAAACCAAAGAGGAAGGGGCAAGCACACCTGGATGTTTTATATGTTTCCTTTGGCCCCAGGGGAACACACCCAAAACAGAATGTGATTGGTTGAAGTTCCCCATCAACAAAGCTTCTAGATAATTCCCCCAGATTAAAATTTAAAGTGTAAATTGATACAACTAAATTATATTAATAATGACATGGAACAAATGTAGACAGTCAATACTAGATATAAATGATCAGCAGGAATATTCTTCTAATAGTATGACAAAGTGTATATGATGTATACAATTAATATATAAAAGACATTGTGTATAAATCTAACGTAATGTAAAGGCAGAATCTATCTATATGGCATACCTATTCCATGTATGTGTTAATGACATTTCTTTAGTGTAAATCTGAATCTGTTTCATCATTACTGAAGAGTGCCACATATTAGCTTCTGATTCACTATACTCAATGACTTGTCTCATTCACTCTAATTATGGCTGATAAAATTCATTCATGCACTAGAGTGAAAATGCCAAAGACTTGTCATCATTAGCTTTTACGTGCATCTTTACAACAAACACACTTGAAAGTTACGGCCATCAGGTGTCAGGCTCACCTCTTCACACTTAGAACCCCCAGCCTTACTTCCTCACACTCAGATCCCCCTGCCTTACCTCCTCACACTCAGATCTTCCTGCCTTACCTCCTCACACTCAGATCCTCCTGCCTTACCTCCTCACACTCAGATCCTCCAGCCTTACCTCCTCACACTCAGATCCTCCAGCCTTACTTCCTCACACTCAGATCCCCCTGCCTTACCTCCTCACACTCAGATCCTCCTGCCTTACCTGCTCACACTCAGATCCCCTGCCTTACCTCCTCACACTCAGATCCTCCTGCCTTACCTCCTCACACTCAGATCCCCTGCCTTACCTCCTCACACTCAGATCCCCTGCCTTACCTCCTCACACTCAGATCCTCCTGCCTTACCTCCTCACACTCAGATCCCCTGCCTTACCTCCTCACACTCAGATCCTCCAGCCTTACATCCTCACACTCAGATCCCCTGCCTTACCTCCTCACACTCAGATCTTCCAGCCTTACCTCCTCACACTCAGATCTCTCAACCTCACTTCCTCACACACAAAGCTCACAGTTTCATCTCCTCACTTTCAGAGAGCAACAAAGAATTGAAATATAATCTACATCACTTCTCACAAATGCCATACAGTAAGTTCCCGAAGCAAAAAAATTACCTGGAATATTATCTACTTGAAGAATGAATTCCTTTCCTTGTATCACTTCTTCTATTTTGTCTATATGTTTATATGTTTCTCAAATGCACCATATACCGTAAAGTATTTGGGACACCAAAACTAACACAGTGATGCTATTTACTAAATTAAAGATAACAGTAAAGTCTATCTATACAATAATTATTTTAATTTTCAAATTAAGGAAAGTTATATGAATGAGAATATAAAGAACCTTTCATTGACAAAATTGAAAATAAGAATTCATAGTGATCTGATTCATAAGCTAACTGGTTATGAAAATAAAGAAAACATGTGACTATATGAAGTAAATAATTAAAAAATGCACGTGATCCCAAAATACCGTTCTGTTTGTATTTAGTAAACTCACCTATGGGTATGTCTGGTTATAAATTACCAGAATGATTACTGTTCTTCTGTAACCTAGAGAAACAACACTCTTAGTATTTTGACCCGTTTCTCCTGACATGTTTCCTACAATAGAATTCAAGACAATATAAATATGCTCTGCCCTTTGGACATTCATATATATTGAATCAATATTGAGATTTAATACATTCAATCTATATTATGTCTAATTGTAATAAAACCTCTAAGTATGAAATAATGTTTCTCACAAGAGATAAATATTACCTTATAGAAAATAAACAGAACAACATACCTCTCTTGACATCACCCAAACCTGACCTCCAATTTTGAAAAAACTTTTGGAGGTCAAACAGTTGTGTTGGTATAAGTGACCCTTCAAATTCTTGATGTCATTTACAAAAGAAACAAGGAATGCAATAAATTTTTCACTTCAAGTTTTATTTGTAAGCACAGACTTAGTATTTTTCTCAACTTCACCCCAGCATGCATATGATGCACATTTCTGCAACAACGACATCAGAAATAAAAGAATACTTTGCATTCCCACTCTCCACCTAGGTCCTCAAGTCAAGAAAATGAACTTATATGGAATTCATCCCTGCATTTTATTATTATTATTTTTATACTTGGCCTTGCTATGTAATACCAGGTAGCCTGGAACTCACTCTGTAGACTGGGCTGGCATCAAATTCCCTCTTTCTTTAATTATTGAGTGCTGGGTTCACCACTGCACTACCATGTAAATACTCACCCCCAAATTACTTACTTTTTGATTGTTTTATGTTCCTTAATCTTTGTCTTTTATTGAAAAATAAATGGGTTTCTCTTGCATAATGTTAAAGTAAAACAAGATATAATGTAATTAAACAAAACTATCACAACAGAAATGGACAAAGCAAAATCAGAAGGAAATGGAGAAGTCACAAAAAACAGAGATTCATTCATTTTCATACTCAGAAGTCCCATAAAAACATAAAACTGGAAGTCATAATTTATAAATATATTAATTAATTAAAATTATTAATTAAATGAAAGTTAACAAAAATAAGTATTTAATTAAATAAAACCAAAAACATTAACATGGTATTATGAGACAAAGACCATCAAATAATGACATTGAGTCTGTTTTCTGTTGGCCATCTACTGCTGGGCATAGAGCCTATCCTTTAAAATACTTTGTATTCCAAGCAAGGCATATTGGAAACCACTAAACATTCATTTGCAAAGGTGCTTATCGATTGGAGATAACTTCTGCGGTAAGGATGGGGTCATGTGTCCAATTCTTCTTTCTGCTCTATGACTCTTACTGGTACAGAATTGTGAAGGCCCTGTGCATGCTGCATCAGTCTCTCTGAGTTCATGTCTGTGAAGGTCTTGGTGATGTAGATGGCCTTGTTTTCAATGTGTCCTCCATTCCCTCTGGCTCTATCTACTTCTTCTTCTTTGGGGTTCCCAGAGCCTGTAGGGGAGGGATTTGATGGAGGTATTGAGTTTAGGGCTGACTTGCCATAGGTCTCTCAATCTTCATAATATCTTGATGTGGGTCTCTGTATTTGTTCACACCTGCTTCAGGAAGAAGCTTCTGCCTATGGGTACGACAGATTATCATGAGAAGTCCTTTCCTTGTTAGCTTCCCTTTGCAGAACAGGCTTTGGTTTTACCCTGGGTCCTTCTTGCCTCCTCTTCCACAAGGTTCCCGGAGCCCTGAATCTCATAATTTTTAATTTTCCATCATACATCATATTATTATAAACATAATGCATGTATATGTTGTTTAAACCTCTACAAATTTTTAAAAAGAGATAATAATGAATATCTTTACACTATTAAGGTAAATCAGCACTTTCCCTGAAAATGTTTAAACTTCATAGTTTCTAAAAATTTTCATCTCATATTTTCAAAGCACACCTCATATTGTTTTTAATTTGGAATTTCCTACTCATGTGTGCTCAGTGAGTAACAGGTACTAAGATAAACTCAGACTTAATTGGCCTCATCAATTACTTTACTGCACCTTGGTATTCACATTCACCATTGCTGAACTTTCATATCGACTGAAGCAAGCTGCACCTAACTTCCCCAGGTGATTGCTGGCGAGATTATTTGTCCTCTGCCTTATACTTGCTCCTAGTTTCAGTTAATAACAGCTTTTCTTTCTGTTTGTAGGTCAGGGAGGCTTAAAGCATCATTTCCTTTATCTTCCCCACTGAATAGTTTCCTGCCATGCTTTGCCCCTGTGTCTGTAATGTGAAAAACATCCGTCCTACCTAAATTACCATTCAAGTGTAATACCTTTTTTATTTAACCCTGAGTGCATGACTGCTCCCTTTAATCCTACTCAATCTACCCTGAACAGGGAAATATCGCAAGCAGAATTTATGGTCCCAAGCTTCAAACACTATTTCTCAGTGTACTTGGAAATGGTTTCAAAATTGATGTTCACTGAAGTTTTAGATCAAAAAATGAGCACAGATAAAACCAAGGTCATGACTAGTCTGCTCACAATTATTTCTGTGAAAGCTTACCTAGAGAGAGTAACCCCACTGTGCTTTGTATCTCAAATGATGAATTAACATGAGAAGCAAAATTAAAGTATTAAGAAACATAGGTCCTTAATCTGTCTGAAAAGTATTCAGGCATGACCTCACCAATTAAGCCACTAACATGCTATGACAGGCAGGTCAGACAGGCTTAGAGAGTGTCTAGAACTCATAGTCCCTGGACTCAGGTGAGCATACAGAGTGTAAAGGGATAGATTGCAGCTGTAAATTATGGATTTTAGAATAGAATTAAACAACTACTTGCATATGCTCTCTAGAATATTCCTAACAGCTATATTCTAAGACTTCATGGTTCTAGAATATATTTTCTGTTATAAACATCTGTTAAGGATTTAGTGTCTGTTTACCTCAGAGACCCTTGATGTCCAATGCATGTAAGTTTGAAGTAGCAATAAGATAAATTAATGCTGTCTGTGGATGGAAAGAAAATATTATTTGATCCCTTGACTAAAATGTGTTGGAGAACAAGCTATCATTTTTTAGCTTTATCTAATTTATCTTAACAATGATATAAACATACATATCCCAATTTTAATGAAAGAAGAATAATTTATTAAAACATTTAAAATACATGTAATCCATAATTTATAAAAATAGAAGAGTCAAATTAGGACACTTACATATAGCTTTTGTTCAAATACTGAATTAGTTCACATTCTAACATCATTATTCTATAAAAACAATCATATAATAATAACATTGCATCATTTTTCTTAAATTTTTACAATATACTTTTTTCCTACTGGTGTATATATGACAGTTTCCTAAAAAGAGTTTTTCTTGACTCATTGAAAAAATGTATCTGCCACATATTTACCTGACCTGCGAACTATAGAAAATGATTTCTGACTTTTTAAACCCAGGCTTCAGATATAGATCAAGCATGGACAAAATACAGCATGCTTGCCCATAAATACAAATACAGCTGAGCAAAGGATGATGAGCATAAATAAAACTGAGAAAATGATCAGCTGAAAGCATGCTCACACTCACTTTGTTCTCCTATATTAAAAGTCGCCACCTAAGAACCAGGGCAAAAAGAAATGTATAATGATAACACAATGCCTGGGAAGGTGGTAT
This sequence comes from Arvicola amphibius, assembly GCF_903992535.2. NCBI lineage: Eukaryota > Metazoa > Chordata > Mammalia > Rodentia > Cricetidae > Arvicola > Arvicola amphibius. The sequence continues at coordinate 74,018,601 of NC_052058.2, forward strand.
TGCTTATGTTAATTGATTTAAGTACTAAGCATTTTCAGAATGTTAAACATTATATATATATATATATATGTATATATATATATACACACATGTATATGTATATATATGCAATTTTCTTTATCTCCTACCAGTACTGTATTTGATGGAAGTAATTAAGTAGTTAGGAAGTTTGGATCATAGCTACCATATTTCACAAGTCTCTAAATAAGATTATATATTTAAAGAATAAAATGATTATAAAGTATATATGCTTTTTGTTATTTGTTCAGCAGGAAATTAAGTATATCAGACAGTATAAACATACTCTAATGAGTTAACCATGATGTCTCCTAATGCTTAATTTACATTAGACTGGATAAGCAGACCCAAGTCCCATGATAGACCATCCAGATATTTGAATAAGAAAATATTCAGTGATATGAGCCTAGGATACCTCTCCACAATGATCAACATCATTCTCTGGATGTTTTAGATTTGGCTTCAGCCTACGGACCTATTAGTTGTCATCAGAAGACACCAATCTCTTTAATACCTTTGTCATTTGCTTCCCTTCAGACATTGAATACATACAAATGACCTCCATGTGCTAAGCTCACCTACTACCATCTTAACGAAAGTCTCTTGACCATAAAGGGAGAATTTACTTTCCCCACATATGGGAATATTTTTCTCTGCACATTATAACATAAAAATGTGATATTAGTTTTTATCCATATTTTTTCTTATGCCTCTTGCAACTAGGTTAGTTCCTTGAGATCAAAGTATTTCATAGGACATAGTCTCCCCATGACATCCCCAGATGTATAAATATATATGGAATTGACTGAAAGTATTTGGAAATTAGTAATATTTGCTTTCTCATAAAAGAACATTATGGCTACTATCTAATATTGTATCGGAAGAGAATTAACCATGCAAATAGAAATAATAAAGAAAATAAGAGTGCTCTTCAAATAAAAAATCTTGAATGTCTGATATCTATAAGACATTTTTGTCAAGGGACTTTTGTGAAGTTGAAAGGTGAAAGTCACATATATTTTCTTTTGATTGAGCTTAAAATCTAGCAAATTAGAGGTCTATGTCATTTAGTATAACAAAGCCAGAGGCTCAGTGGATTGTATGTGTAACCTCAGATAGTAAGAAAGACTCCCATGTCAAGGATAGTCTGAATCATTTTTCCATAACCAGTTCTCAATAAAACAAAATACAAAATGTATTTAAAGTAATATATGCTTTTACATGGCAAAATAATGAATCAGATTCATAAAATAATAAATCATATTTCATACATACACATTAATCTACAATTTCCTAGCTCTTAATTAATATATTTAATCCAATGTCATAACTATGAGAGTGTTAGGAAAGTATTATTTAAAACAATCAAATAATTAAAACATAGATTCTCCTAAAATTGTAAGCATTCACATTCCAAAGTAAATTACAAACAAATATATTATGATTGTATTTCCTATAGAAGAAACCGTTGAAACAAAAAAGAGTTTGCATCCTTCTGTTGTGTTTATTAAAAGTAAATGAGATCTGTGGTGGGGTTGGTGTATTACATACAGCTATTTTGATGATAAATAATATCACAGCATAAAAATGAGAATCTCAGCCATTCTGCCCAGCACTTACTTTTGTTATAAACGTCAAGTAACCTAATGGAGGTCCTTGCAGTGAACTGGTTGAGTTGATTCCTATTCTACTGCAGGGAAACAGCTCAAGTTGTGACTGTTGTTAAAGTCACATCCCTGCTGTAATGTTGTTTAACATCAGACAGATAACTGATAACGAAGAACCATTTTGTTTTCTAAGTAGAAACAAACTTCCATGATAGATAATGAGATACATTAAAGAAGACGTTCCACTCCCCTGACGCCCTCTTTTAGAAGATATTTTTCTATGTTTCACAGAATGGCCTAAAATTTAATGATCTATCTCCCTAGCTGTAATCAGGCATTTTTGGGCTGCCAGCTTACAACGACACAAAAACATTATTAATTATGAAAGCTAATAGTCTACATTCTGCCACATGGATGGGTTTCTTTTCCTCTGCATAGTATGTCTGACATGTGTCTTGTTTTTCTGGCATTTACCCACTTCTCTTCTTCCTAGAGATCTTCCTGGAAATCCTGCCTATTCTTACCTGCTTAGCTATTGGCCATCCAGCTCTATTAAAACTACTACAGAGACACATCCTTACAAAGTGTAAGCAAACATTCCACAACACTAAGCTTCAAGTTATTAGAATTGGAGGTGGCTGCCACTACTACAAGAAAACAAATAAAAAGTTTTAAATAAATTAGTGAACCCCAGTGAAATCCTTTCTACTAGAAGTTGCTTTTTTTTAAATATGGAAAACGCTTCCTGAATTCTTCATTTATCCTAATGACATTTTCTTGGTCAAGCGATCATTCTTGCAGACAAAAATTGATACTGACCTACTTACTTATAAATTCAGATGATGACTGCGAGAAAAGATTACAAGTTTTGCAAAGACATCAATGAATAGATCTGAAGGCCATAAGAGGACACTGAATAGTCTATCATTCCTCCACTTATTGACTTATGACAGGTTCTTTTACTGAGCCTATGGTTGAGCTGACAGTCAGTAAATCCAACAGTTCTCAAGTTCATTACCCCACTGTGGTTACAGGATTATCTACCATCATGGTTCTTAGAGGATTCTAACTCAGATCTTCAAGATTTCATGTGTGTTCTTACTCGTCGAGACATCTTCCTAACTCTCATTCCTATTTATATGCAGAAGATTTTTTTCCTCATTCATAACAATGAAAGATCCAACTATTTATGCAAGAAAAAAAGTTCAGATTAACTTTCATTCACTGCCAGGATTAAAGTCTAGGTGATGCACTATGGTGTTGTGAAGAATTTAATAGGATAATGGGTCAAACCCAGAATGATATTAATAAGCATTGAATATAAATCTCATGTGTGCTAATTATATATTATAATTATTATTATTGTCCTGCTATGGGGAATGAAAGCCATAGCCTTACATATGCTAAGTAAGTACTTTAACACTGATTTTATTTTTGGTTAGTTGCAATAAAATATATGACATACAGTGAAGATTAAGGAAAATGCTTTTAAATGGTGATGCTTAAATGCTGGACTTGGTAAACTGAAATTTGCAGAAAAAAAAATTAGCCATACTATCCTGAAGTTTCTGCAAAGCCGAATGACTGTCATGACTGTGGTGGGTCCAGAGTAGGATTCTCTTCAACAATATTTAGTCTGTTTCACAGGCATGCATTCTCATTCTCTGTCACTCTGTCTCTCTTTGAATCAATTAGACTATTATTGACATTTGGAATACGCTAACTTAGCAGGTAACTGATGCCCTACAATCCTAAAACTAAGAATGTCATCACATGAAGTCTGAAAGTCTGGAACCAAATTTCCCTGGTATTTTATTTTATTGTATTTTTATACTGAGTACTTGTGGTCCCTGACAATGCACAGAGCAAATGCCTTATTTTCATCTTTCTTTTATTCTATGACTAGTATACGCTCATGTAATCTCCTCCACAGTGAAAGATGTAATCACAGACAACCCAAATCTGTGATCTCCAGCCATAGTCACTCATTTTGTTCCAGGATAACTGATGTTTTTCTTTTTGTGGTAAGAGCTATATTTGGTATCTACAGTTCAGTCTATGATCCTTTTCTTTTTTGAAATGGACTTGACATGAAACATTGGTCTCACAGTAGAGTGTGATGTGTGAAGAATATTGCATGATAATGGTTGTGATTCTGTCCACTATTATTTTGTGGTCAAGGGGATCAAAGCCAAGTTATTTTACATGCTAAGTAAACTTGAAAGCATTTTTAAATTTAATTTGCTAAAATTTTAATTATTTAGGGAAGATAGGATATCATTAAAGACATATTTACCATGTAAATAAATCTGAATTTTGAAAACTAAAGTTGCTCAAAGTCTTTCATTGATGATATAGCAATATTGCTATGATATTTTTCTCTTCCACAGCAAATAACATCCACTAAACATTTATTAATTATTGTTGAAAAAATTTAATCTTGGCTAATATTCTGCACATATATACTCCATTTTGACTACTCACACTCACACACACACACAAGTTCTTTTCACCTATCAACCCTCTTCTTCCACAGAGACAATTTAATATGTTGTCCATGTCTTTTTGCTTGTATTATGACCTGCTAAGATTAATAAAGGCTGTCAGTTTCATCATTGTAATGAACTATCCTTTGGAGACTTGTGAACTCATCAGTGGGTACACAATTCAAGACAATGACAACTCTCCAGAATTCACCTATAGCCAATAGCATCTGTTATCTCTTAAATTTATATTTTAGACTTGCAAATTTCTGAACACATTATAGACTGTATTGTTATGAAACAAAGTTAATTTCATATCATGGGGCAGAGGTCATTTTTCATGTTTTAATTAGGAAATATATCTTAGATAAAAAATTCAGCATCATGTATCTACAACTTGTTAAACTGGGTCCCCAACAGCTAACCCTTGAAATTATAATTGCATAAATCCTCTAAAACAATAGAAACATTAGCATGAATATATGTGAGAACAAGATTAGTTTTATTGACTAATATGGGTAATCCAATAATTCTTGTCTTTCTGATGGAGAGGGTGAGAACCTAGCAGCTGGTCTGTCAGAAAAGACAGAATGCTTCAGAATTCTCAGTGTGTCATTGAAGGTAGAAGATCCCAAATTGCTGTTTCTGCCCATATTGAAAGGCCAAAGAAGCTGAATTCTTGTGTCAGCAAGAGACTTAACCCCCAACTCTGTTTTCCTGCCACATTGTTATTTATTTCTTACCACACACAAATTTCTCAGACTTTCATTATTATAATTATAAATTCAATGATAGGAGTCAAAACTCTGTGGTTATTATTTTTTAATTTTAAGAGCTTTATCCTATAGATTAAAGCATTGCTCACTCATGTTGCTATGGATATGACTGCATGCCTGGGATCTCTGAATAGTTCTAATAATGAATATGATTTTTTCACTTTAGCTTTCTGACAGAAGAAATAAACTGCCACAGATCTCTTCTCTAAATAAATAGCCTGTAGCATCAAGTCTTTTATATAAGCAACATATATTTAGTCAGTGCTAGTTTCATTGGCCTCTGTTTCCTTCCATCATTTTTCTGTCTTAAATAATATCTGCCTAAATCCCTATAACTGAAAACATTTAACAGTGAAACTAAACATTATAATTTCACTCTGTTAGGTCTTTTCCAAAAGCCTCATCATTAGCGGGCCTTGCCTTATTTACCCTCTATAGAGTACTCTATATACTATAAGTTTTTTTGGATGTGCAAATGTTAACGGAAATTCAGCCTAAATTTCCTAAGAACCTCAAAGTCTTAATTGTAATTTCCAATGCATTTTTTGCTTGTGATAAAATATGAACATTTTGAATATTACTATGAGATATACATTTTTCCTCACTATAATAAATTTGCTGTTTCAACCTACCTTACAATAAACATCAGACGTAGTGCTGATTTCCTCCTAAGAATCAAATAGTCAAGTGAGAATTTCAACTCTTTGAAAATAATTAGGTGCCTTGATTTCATGACTAAATTCAATTTTTATTTTGTCTGACCAAGTGTTTTGCTGAAACTGTAACATTTTTCTCAGAAATTTTTTGGTGAGTATTTATGGTCAGTACTGCTCCAGAATCATGATAAACACATAATTTTTTTCAAATTAATCAGTTTTAGAAATTCTCTTGGTTATTATAATAGACACTAGGCACATGGAATGACTAAACTCATTAGAAGGAAAGAAAAAACTGGCTGAATAATATTTATTATAACAAAATATGAACATTTATTAAATTATAAGCTATGAGTACATTTATTATTTCATCTTATTTCCAGTGATAAACTACAGGGAATGTGAATAACAAACCAATTCATTACACTGAACAGAGAAACAAGTATGAGAAAATTGCTGACAAACATCTCAAATTGTAAAGTATAAAAAATTATAGGATTCATTAGCATACATTTATGTGAAAACAATATCAAGTGCTTTGTTATGTCGCTATGTTCTAACACGATGTCAGATTTTCAATACACTGACCTAGCAGCACTGAAGTATTAACAGCTTGAGCAGCCTTCCCTAAAATAAAGACTGTTTCTTCATCCAAATCAGGCTTCTCAGTTCTGGATTACTAAATAATTTATTTTCAAGCACGATGTAGAGTTTATCAGTGAACACATAATTCTGCCTGTCAGCATAACCATTTAATAGTCATACTCTGTAGTACCCCAACAAAGCTTTTCAAGTTCAAGAGTATAATTTTCACAAGGCAGGCTTTTTCTTATACTCCTAGATTTTTCAGACAGTTAGCCAACTGGCCTATTATGTTTTCAGACTTGGAAGAATTAGAGAAATTATTCCTTATTCTTAAAAAACTCTCATTAAAATATAATTCTGTAATATTATTCCCTAGTCATATTACAGTGAAACCCTAGAGATCTCAATTTTACATTGTCTGACTTGGATCTCGTCAACTTTTCAGTCAGTCTGTGCAGATCTCGTCTACTGTATATGAAAGAAGAGGGCAGCCTACAGTCTAATACTGTAGACAACCTTTCTTTGGCTTCTGTTATACACAAATGCAACAAAGAAAGCCATGTTCCAAGGAAGGTTGTTTGAGTTCAGAAAAACATGCAAATAACCATCAGTCAGCACTTAATAAATATTAACAGAGCTTCTCTTTCTGAGAACTTTCCCAGGACAGACCAATTTAAACACAATTTCCTGGCAGGTACTGCAGATTATATCTGGAAAAGCATGAAAGCAAGACAGAAGGCCATATTCAGTATCAGAATGCACTGTCTGGACTGGGTTCTATAGCTATGGTCTGACATCCAATAAGAATGAACATGTCTTATAAATTGAATGAGAATGTTTAACACTGGAGTTATGAAACAGCAAATGAAATGTGCCTGAAGTACTGCATCTCCTCTCCCAGTTCCCAAAGGCATTCTTGACCGAGGGTCATTCTTCTGACCATGTCCTGACAAATTTTATCTAAGTAATCCATGAAACCACCATATTTCTCAATTAATGAAAAGAATAAACAGAGCTAAGCAACCCTTTGAGATGTAACTTTGCAGCTAGCAAAGAGTATGTGTGGCTCATGATAGGGGGCTTGGCTAGAATTCTCATTTGGAAAGCCCACACATACACTTTCAGGAGTCTTACTTTCTACCCAAGACCATTGCACTTTGTATTAACCCTAGTGCTAAAATCTGTGTTGAAAAATCTTTTCATGAACTCCAACTCTGATTCATGCTATCTCATTATGAATTCTTTTCTGCAGTAAGAAGAAGAATCAGGTTTTTCTTGGGTAATTGTTTCTAAAAGATTAAGAAATCTTCTCAGGTTGCCATAAGTGAGATCATGAAACTGTGCCTATATTCCCATTGAAATTATATGTTAGCTATTTTTCTAATCATTTTTTATTATTTTGTGACAGGGTTTAATGTAGCCTAGGTGAGGCCTGGATCTGGCTGATGCTGAAAAGGACCTTGAAGTCCTGATCCCACAGCTTCAGTCTCTGGAGAGGGTGGATTATAGGCCGTGTGGCTTTGTCACCTCATTTTATATTTTGTTATAGGTGGATCTTGTTCTGTTGTAGTTGTCTGGTACTACCAACCTAAATTGCCAACACCTATAGATTTGATTTTCATATGCTAGTTATTATGTTGTTAATATGCTTCTGCTGTTTTTCATGTGTTGAGGAACCCAAAAATATTTTACAGCACAAAAAATATCATTCTTTTTTGATGTTAAAAAAAAAAACCAGAAGGTTTCTAAGAAGTGTCTTTCACATTTGACCTTTCTGCAATAACCCAGTTGTCATTGAGTATTTTATTCCTCTGGCTGTAAGTCATTAAAATTTTCTAACAATATTAGTTTCCAACATCCAGTGCGTGCATAGGGCTGAATGGAATTGCACATATACCCTCAGGAGTATTATTTGCTTGCACTCAGCTCATAGCCCAGATTCTTTTCTCCCTCCAAGGCTTTAAAGTTGTGTATAATGCTGACTACTCAGAAGACTTGCCATGGTCTGCTATCAGCAGGGTCTCTGACTACACTTTCTCTTTTTCTCATGCCTCTACTACATATATATGAGAGCATTTGATTCTTCATATTTAACAGGTATCTGTTCTTATGTCCCATTTTTAGTTTCTGATTGTGTTGATTTCAATATTCTCTCTGATTTTAGAGAATTTGGATAAGGGTTTGTCTTTTATCTATAATTTTTCAAAGAATGAATTCTTTTTTCTTTCAGTCTTTAAATTGTTCTCTTTCTTTCTTTATTATTTCAGCCCCCATTTTTATTATTTCTTGCCATCTATTCCTCTTGTGTATGATTAATTCTTTTTGTTTCATAGTTTTTAGGTGTGCTATTAAGTTTCTAGTATGAAATCTCTCCATAGTTTTTTTTTTTCTTCAGTGCTATGAACTTATTTCTTAGAACAACTTCTGTAGTGTTCCATGAGTTTGGCTATGTTGTGTATTCATTTTCTTTGAATTCTAGATGGTCTTTAACTTATTTATTCTTTCGTAGACCCATTTTTAACTGGTATAGAGCTGTTCCATTTGCATGAGTTTGGACGTTTTCTATTGTGTCTTTTTTTTCTTTTTCTTTTCTTTTTTTCTTTTTTTTTTTTTGGTTTTTCGAGACAGGGTTTCTCTGCAGCTTTTTTATTTTTCTCATTTTTTTAATTAAAAATTTCCATCTCCTCCCCTCCTACTCCCCCTCCCCTCCCCTCCCTTCCACCCATACCCCCACTCCGCCCCTCTCCAAGCCAAAGAGCCATCAGGGTTCCCTTCACTATGTTAAGTCCAAGGTCCTCCCAGCTCCCCCTAACGGGAGACCACCAAGTCCAGTTGGAATGGGACTGATGGAACAGGGGACCAAACCGGACTCTCCGAATGTGGCTGACGGTGGAGGAAGACTGAGAAACCAAGGACAACGGCGATGAGCATGAACTCTACAGCATGGACGGGCTCACTGTGAGCCTTGTCAGTTTGGATGCTCACCTTATTGTGTCTTTTTTTATATTGTTGATATCCAGCTTTAATTTTTGCTGATCTCATAGGATGCATGGAGGTACTTCATTTTTTTTCTTGATGTTCCAACTTGCTTTGTGTCTGAGTATATAGTCAATTTTGAAGAAAGTTCCACGGTGTGCTGATAAGAAAGTATATTCTTTTGTGTTTGGGGAAAATGTTCTGTAAATATCTGTTACACTAATTTGGTTTATAATATCTGTTAGCTCTAGTATTTATATGATTAGTATTTTACTAAATGACCTGTCCATTGGTAAGATTATAGAATTCTCCCACTATATGTGTATGTGAGGATCAATATTTGATTTAAGTTATGGTGGTATTTCTTTTACAAAATTGTCCTTGTTTACGGGACACAGATGTCTTAAGTTCTAATTGAAAGGTTAAATGTTATCTAGAAATATTTTTCCTTCGGTGATTATGTAGTGTTCTTCCTATGCCTTTTTTGATAAATTTTGGTTTGGAGTCTAGTTTATTAGATATTAAAATGGCAACACCCACTTGTTTCTTAGGTCCATTTGCTTAGAATATTTTTTTCTAATTCTTTGAGAAAGTCTATGTTTGATATTGAGGTGTTTCTTGTATGCAGCAGAAGGATTGGTCCTGTATTCTCATCCATTCTCTCAGTCTGTGTTTTTTTTAAGTAGAGAACTGAGTCCCATTGACATTAAGAAATATTAATGACCAATGATTGTTAATTATTATTATTATGTTGTTGTTGTTGTGTCTCACCTTTAAGCAAGTTCAGCAGTCATTTCTCTGTGGGCCGTGCATGTCCAGTTTCTTGCCCAAATGACTAGCAAACTCTGTAAAGAGCCTCTTTGATGCCCATCTTCCTCTTGAAGTAACTGGTGCTGCCAGGAGCAGACGTGTCTCAGTGTCTTAAAGGGTTCTAAGTCATTAAAACATTTTAAATGTCATATTCTGAAGGTCTTTGCAAGATTTAAAGAATCCCTATGTAGCTGAAATATATCTCTGTGCATCTAAAAAATCTAACATGACTATAAACGTAACTATTATAGGTAACTTTCTATTAACCTATAGTTTCAATTATGCATTACATTTTTAAATGAGCTGAACAAACACAATACCTCAATAAAAATCAGAAATAAATATACATATAACAAAATTGACCTTAAATTTTATCAATAAGTCAATGCAAATTATTCATATCTTTGAATGTAAACAAACATTTACAGACAATATTTGTGAATATGGGCATAGTTTTTAAACTGTTTTTTGTTTATTGTTGGACATAGTAATTTCTGGAGGTATTTACAGCAAACTTTGGGGGATCTTGTTTCATTAACCACAACACTCTGAAAGCAATCCATAGGTTTTTATCTTCTGTGGAAACAAGAGAAGAACTTCTTTTTCAAAGTAACATATTCTTAGATTCAAATTTAGAAGTCGTGATACCTTTATAATATACATATCAGTTTATCTTAGCAGCCCATACAAAGAAATGTCTCTCTGTACTTAGCACATTTATAATTTAAAAAATTAAAGCTAACATAATAGCATATGTAATTTAGACTCTTTGTAATGACTATTGATTCCATTTCCTCTATTGCATCTTCAATGCCTGAGATTTTCTGTCTTTTTTTCTTTCTGTCAGTGATGCTTGCGTCTATAGTTTCTGTCCATGTTCCTTAATATTTTATTTTCAAAATTTCCTCAATTTGGCCTTCCTTTATTGATTCTATGCCAAATTTCTGGTCTATAACAGTTTTTTATTTCCTTACACTACTTTTTTGTTTTTTATATTTTTAGGGGACTTCTCTTTAAGGATCTCTATCATGTTCATAAGGTCATTTTAATAGAATTTTTCTACCTCAGCTCTGTAGGAATACTCTGGGACTACTGTAGTAGGAAAGCTAGGCTATAGTAGAGACATATTTGGCTTTCGTTTATTGATTATGTTTTCATGGCGGCTTCTTGCATTCAGAGTTTGTGATGATTATAGGTCTTGGTGTTGATTTCTCGATTTATCTTTGTTCAGTGTGTATTTTATTCCTAGTTTCTGTTTCATATCTAAATTTTTGGGAGTGTGATGTCATGTGTCTATTTTTTTAGTCTGTTCACTAGGTATATTTATAGGGAATATTGGTTGGTGCTAGAAGTTGGGATACAGGGATGGTTTGGGAGAAGAAAGTTTGGAGGTTTCTGTGACCAGTTGGGGATAGGCTTAGAATGGAGAAGGAGGCCATAGCAGGTTGTCTGCTCATGGATGGTGACGAGACTAGTGGGAGTGGATCACAGTAAAAGCAGAAGTGATATGAGTCTGCCTTCACTCTATTTGATGCCATGGGAGGAAAGGCCCTTGAGTTAATTCAGGATACCTGCTGGAATTATGGTCTGGGACAAAGTAACAAGAGGGGGCAGGGAAGTTAGATAGGGCAGACCTGTGGTGTCCACAGGAGATGGGAGCAGTGGGAAGGCTGTCACAGCTGTTCTGCTGCAGAGCTGGGGATGAGACTAGACGACTGGGTCTAGGGGAACAGAGAGAGGGAGAATATTCAGGGTCAGCCTAAGTAATTTTTGGCAAGCATGGTTTGTTGTTTATCAGGGGGTGGCTCCCATAACTGGGGCTTGGGATGCAGTGAAGATTTGGAGAAAAGAGGTTAAGAAGGGATGACTTGTGGGATCCACAGATGTGGTAGGGATAGCACAGAGAAAGCTGCAGCTAGTGATGTGTTGCAGCACTAGGGACAAGGGTGGAGGATTGTGTCCGGGGGAACAGGAATATCTATATCTTCTTAAAATCATATTGTGTTGTTGGCCAAAGAAATAAAATAGGTATCCCCCAAACAACCCAGGCTGTTACCAAGACAATTGGTTGCTCTTCAAAAGCAGACACCAAAGGTCCATTTCTGAAGACTTCACAGACAAATTGTATTCTTTTAAACACTAACTGGCCCATTATTTTCAGCCTCTTACTCACATCTTGCTTTAACCCATTTCTAATAATCTGTGTAGCACCACGAAGTGGTGTCTTACCGGAAAGATTCTAGCGTACGTCCATCTTGGGCTGGAGCTTCATCGCAACTGGTTGTAGAGGCAGGGCAATTGTCTGAGCCATCTACCTCACTTCCTTCTTCCTGTTCTGTCTACTCCACCCACCTATTTTCTAACCTATTAGGCCAAGCAGTTTTCTTTATTAATTAACCAGTGAAATCAACAGATTGATTGAAGACCTGCCTCCATCAGTGATAAAAGACTTTCAATGAAATTTTGTTATACTCAGAGAGCAGTACCTTGTTTTGCCATCATCAGAGAAGCTTGCTCCTACTATAGATGTGAAAAAAAAACCACAGAGACACACAGCTAGACATTATGTAGAGAGTGAGAGACCTTGAAAAACTCAGCCCACAAGTGGATGTCTCCATCAATTCCCTTCCTTCAGGTTTCAGGGACCTCAAAAGAGGAGGAGAGTTTACCTGAAGGAAACCAGCAAGAGGAAATCTCACTATAACTCAAAGATTGAGGAGGCCACATGCACAGAGTCTGCAAGGGTTCTCACCATGTCTTTTGTGTTTGTATCATGGCTTCAAGTTTAAAGTAATTATGGGATTCCTCAGAGTGTGAACATGTCAGTCTCTGGTTCTTAAATGTTCTCTCAGGCTCTTTTCTTTTGTCTTTTTTGTTTGTCTTGTCCACCTCAGATGTGATAGCTTCTGTTTTATCTTATAATATAATGTTTTATTTATTATTATCCCTTAGAAGCCAATTTTTTTCTAATGAGAGACAGCAAGGAAGTGGAAATGGATGGAAGAAATGGTAGAGAAGAACTTGGAGGAGTAGAGGTAGGGTAAACTTTAATCAAGGTATTTTATGGTAGGAAAGAATCTATTTACAAGAGAAGGGAAAACAAAATTAAAAATTAATCTGTTACTGAGTGTGTACTATTGACCATTTTATGAGAAGCAGATGGTTAATGAAATAAAGTATACTATGTATGATCTTATTGTGTTGCAATTCAACAGTTAACATCACAACTCATAAAACAAAGTCAAAGGAAGGCAGGACCACAAAGGATTTAAGTGGAAGCTTTTAAAAGATAATATCTAGATTAAAATTTGGGAATTAGCTATTTCTTTGATGATATAATTTTAGGATAGATAAGCATTAGCATTTACCTTGAAAGCATGAGATAGGCTGCTGGTATCAATCTAGATTTTAGAGAGGTTTATCAACCACAGTTTTTCTTCATATTATTCTCTTAGGATGCATTACATGTTCAACTCTGTGGAGTTGGAATATTGCTTTACAAATGTTAAGGCAGATCATTTTCTTTTAATTAATTTCTTTGTTTATCCAAACTTCATGTCTTTATACTCATGCTGAACTGAAAAATGATATTCATCACTTTTAAGGAATGAATATGGAGCTGAAGACTTTAAATTTTCATCTTTGAAATGCAAAGCAGAATTACAAATGAATAATTCAAGTACTTATCAAAAGCCTTGGAGATATTCTGTTGTTTACATTTACAGGGCTTTAGTTCACTCACACACGACCAACTTTCAGAAAGCCAGCAAGAAAGATGAAAAAAAGACTAATGTTTTTCTTCCTTTGCTATATTTTTTTTATCTACCCCTCTGCATTATCTTTATTTCCTTGGTATGTTTTCTTTTCCCTGCAGAAGCAATCCAGTGGGACTCGTTTCTTAGCAAAATAAAATACAGGATAGATTTTTTTTTTTAGTTAGTTAACCTGAGATATGAATAAGCACTAACCCTTGATGGATAACTTTTTATTCTTTCTTCATATTCACTTTGCCCCTCTTGAGGACAATTTTATTGTATTTCTTCATTTCATAAATGAATCCTACTTCAGTTTAATTTATTAAACTTAGTAGTACCTAATAAATTTTTACCACGTAAAATATATTGTTTTGCGGCTAAAAGAAAGATAATAGAATTTGTGGGAATATGATTAAAGAAGGGAGTCCCTCACCCCATTATCTGATTGAATTCTTTGCCAGCTGCAAGAAAAAAAACATATCAGTATAATTAATATACACTGTGCAGGTCTGACAAAGAGATGGCCATCATTTCACATATTAATGTTTTAAGATTAAACAACAATGAACCAACTGTTACGCCTCAATGTTTATGACCTTAGTAGCTCCTCATTCTTCTTGACCATTTAATATTGTTTACAATTGTTAACAATTTAAAAATGTCAGCTTTTCCGCATTCCTTCTACTTGATCTCTGTAGATGGAGCGGTGAGGCTGCGTCCTGCCACCCGGCTAGCTTTACACCCAAAATAATTACATGGAAACTGTATTCTTTTAAACACTGCCTGGCCCATTAGTTTTAGCCTCTTATTGGCTAATTAACCCATATTTAGTAATCCATGTAGCATCACAAGGTGGTCGCTTACCAGGAGAGATCTTAACCTGTGCCATCTCAAAAAGGAGAGGCATGGTGACTGCCTGAAGCATCTGCCTCACTGCCTTCTACCCAGCATTTTGTTCTGTTTACTCCACCTACCTAATTTTCTGTCCTATTAAAAGGGCCGAGGCAGTTTTTTATTAATTAACCAATGAAAGTCCTCCATCAGATCTCTTCTATTGAAATACTGTTCTGGCCTTTGATGGTGCAACTCTGCTCCAGTCATTCATTTTCTGTACACGATCCCCACAGACTCATTGGTTTAAAAAAAAATTACTTTGTTGGAATTATTCTTTTGTTCTGCCATTGGTTCTTATTTGAGGTGAACAGATGTTTGATGATGATTTTCTAGAAATTGTCATACAAAAACAAGGCCAAGGTATATTGTCTAAAATCTTTGGTGTGCTTCATGTCTCACCATTGTTTATATATTTATCTAATGCAGAAAATTGTGAAAGAATTGAAATATGGATTTGGGGCAAGAGAGATGTTTATTTTCATGCCAATATATCATTATCACAGTTACTAAAACAATCACTTATATTGATACCATGCACTTCCAGGACTTTTCTTCAACAAATTAAAATTACTTTCTTATTATGTGCCTGATAGCACTTATTTTATAGCTCTCTAAAGACTCTAATCACTTTTTATTGTACTTTAGTTATTTGCATTCATGTTTTATTTTCCCCAGTAGAAATATGTTTGAAAGCCAGGGTCATTTCTTATTTATCATTTAAATGCCTACAAAGTATAGTGTAACATCTCACACAGAATAAGAACTTAATAATCCCTCTTTGCCAGGGTGGAAGGTGAGATTAATCAATGAATCTAAATATGTATGTGATGGTTATTCTTGGTTGTCAACTTGACTACACCTGGAATAAATAAATATCCAAAAATTACTGAACACACCTCTGAAGGATTTTAAATGAACCATTTAAAGTGGGAAGATTCACTTTTAATGTTGATCTTCATAGTGGGAGGATACATCTTTAACCTAAGTCTTTTGAGACAGAAAGAACCACATCCAATATGGACCCTATCATTTTTACTGTTGTTTACACTTGTCAATCAATCTATGCACTTGCAAAATGTGTTTTAAAATTATTTCTTCCCAAATATTCCCTTTCTTGACAAAAAAGGCATGAATGCAAAAGGTATTTTTGGAAAGTGACTAAATCTAAAATTGACAAATAAACTATTGAAATCCAACTGTAAGAAAACAAAGAATCTGACTGAAAAATGGACAAAGTGCTAGAATATACCTTACTAAAGAAGATCTAAAGTTGATGATCAAGCACATGAAATGATACTCCTGATTTATGGTACAAGAGTAAAGCAGATGACAACAATCTAATGTCACTTAACACCTATAAGTGGAGCAGAACCCAGAACAGTGAATCAAATACTAGCAAGTATTTGCTTGGGTTATTATTAACTTTGGTAGAGTACAAGATAATCTAGCTGCTTTGAAATTTCACCTGTTTTGTTTTACAAAACTTAACATGTTCTCACAACATGCTGCAACACAATTGAACTTTCTTGCATTTCTCAAGATGAATTACAAACTATATGTGTTCAACATCTTGCTAACATATATCAGACAGACTTTTAAAAATAATTCTTATAATATCAAGACAACCAACAGTCCTTCAGTAGGTAAATTGAAATCTCTGTATTTACAGACAAAGAAATGTAATTCAGCACCAACGTAGCAATGGGGAAAACATAAATATATATTAATAAGTTAGGGAAGCCAGACTGAAAAAATTAAACAGTGCATAATTCCAGTAACATGGCACCTATAAAGGAAAAAATTGTGAAGACAGAGGGATACTTTTTCTTCTAAGGCATTTGGAAGAGGGAGAGATGAATAGATTAAAACTAGAGAAATTTAAGGCAATGAATTAATCTTTTCTATGATACTATAATGGTACATGTGCTGCAATCTTGTCAAAATTATAGAAAAATAGCATCAAAGATGGAATCTGGCATAAATTGAATTCTGGATGACAATAATATAAGTATATAAGTATAAGATAAGAAAAGACATTTTAGGATTTTCTCTGACCTCTACAAGATACCATGAAAATTGCAATGTGACTATTCTAGAAATTACTATTACTTTATACCCTAAGTAATTTTAAAATAATATTGTAGAATCAAATATATTAAATATAAACCACTACAAACTCTAATTTATAAATTAATTGAATTGTATGTGGGGACTGGGTATAGTATGTGGTGTTCCAGAGTGCGCATGGAGGTCAGAGGACAACTGTTTGAAATCTAGTCTCTCCTTCTACTATCCCATGACTTCCATATATCAAACTTGGAGTCGTCAGTTATCTGCTTGGCAAGTACCTTTATTAGTATATTCCATTGGCTCAGATTTTCATATGTATATTAGAATATAGAACTATTTGTCTTTTGCCCCATCCTATATTTTATATAATATAAATATTATATAAATATACTTATAAAAATTATCTTAGCTTATTGCACATAGTAACAAAAAAGATCTCCTCCTACCCACACACACAGAAAAAGAAAGTGAGAAAAAAGAAAAAAAATTACCCAAAATTTTACAGTTTTACCATCGGGGTCTTTTAAAACAACAGACCAAACTTCAAAAGTCAGAGAAACACAAAATCTCTTTGTTGTAGAAGACATAATATTTCCATTGTTAGGAATATTGTACAAATATAATTTTACCTTCTATTTATTTTCAGCACTTCTTCTACTCAATTTTCTCTTTGTTTGAAGAGTAAATTTTAAATAATATATTCTAATTGATTTTATAAGTAAGTCAATTTCAATATAAATGAAGAAACTTAGAGATGGCTCACTTGGCAAATTATCTGGCAGAGCAGTTTTAATGTTGAGTGCCAACCAAGAACTCATATATGGAAGCCAGATTTGGGAAATGCGTTTGTAATCCCAAGACTCCTGCATCAAGATGAGAAGTGCAGACAGGAAGTAGCCCAGAACATTCAGGAAACAACGAAACAGGGGAGACCCTGAACCAAGTTACAGAACAAACTCATGAGTACACTTTAATGTTATTCTAGATCCCACAAAGGAGTTTAAAAAACACACATATTCAAAACTAAAATGAAATAATTTTGTATTTATTTGCAATTATTATATTCAGCAGACCATTTTTAATAAGGGAATTATTAAAAATTATTATTGTAAGGGAATTCCTAATGCTTTAATTTTGTATAAGCAAACTATTCTCCAAGAGATATTAATTATTGTGTTTACTAAACAGACAAGAGGGGTAATCTTTCTAACTGGCAATCTGCTGATAAGCTTAGAATTCAGTACAACTTTCTGCCAAGTTAAAAATATTTAATACACTCAGAATATATACTCAAATTCCTTAGGCTATATTTGCCATTATAATTTTTATACATACAGTCTGCTTGGTTGTATAGTCAACTACATAGCCATAGTGTAACTTGTAGGAAAAGCTATGTCTGCCATTGTTATAATCAACACAATCCCTAACTACATTCCAATGTTTGCTTTATGCCCACCATAATCATAGTCCTTATAAATCATCAAGAAAAAAATCCCTTTATAGCAGACAAAGACCATTACAGAAAACCACAACCAATAAAGTTGCAGTTATGGGGTCCAGTAAAATGATGCATCAACAAAACAATGTCTGTGCCTACTTAAATTCAAAGATTAGGGAACAGAAAGTTTGAAGGAGACTTTGTCTCCAAGCAACATCCATAAAGTCTCACATACCTGATTGCCTAAAGACTAGTGAACAAGGACATTAATAGACATGCTACTCTTGATCAGAGAAAGAACATATATACGCAACTCTATACAAATAATTAATAGGCAAATAAGGGCTGCAGAGAGCTGGAGAAATAGTCTTCCTCAGGGAACAACATACCAATTTATTTTCCAACACCAAATTATCAACTTTGCAAACATACACACAAGTAATACAGACCAAGCAGGTTAGATTTATGTGTATATATGTAAATATATTTATCTAATAACAATGAAAAAGAGCTAATGAATTTGATAAAGAGCAAGGAGATATGTATATATGGTGTGATAATTAAGAGAAATAATGTAATTAAACTATAATCTTCAAAATAGAAAACAATTTAATAGTAAATAGTTTTCAATGAGAATATTTAAAATTGTATAAACTGAATCCTATGCATGCTAATAAAAGATAAGATAAATAAGTCTACTAATATTTTTTAAGAAGTAATATAGTTCAAAGACCATATGAATGAGTAGATGTGATAATTGTCTTTCTGTGTCTGGGTTACCTCACTCAAAATGATGTTTTCTAGCTACATCCATTTTGCCTGCAAAATTCAAGATGTCATTATAAGCAAAAAAAGTCTACAAATCACAAATCCAGAGAACCTAGACAACAATGAGGCCCCTAAGAGAGACATACATAGATCTAATATACATGAGTAGTAGATAAAGACAAGATCTCCTGAGTAAATTGCAAGCATGGGGACCTTGGGAGAGGGTTGAAGGGGGTAGGGATAGGCAGGGAGGGGAGAAGAGAAAAAACTGTAGAACTCAATAAAAATCAATAATTAAAAAAGAAGTAATATGGACAAAACTGATGGTGCAATAACTATTCACACGTGCATTATTCAATAATATTTAGTTCACAGCATCTGTTTCCCTTTCAAATCCCGTCACTTCTTTTCTCCAGCTAGTCCATTTCAATTTCATGTCCCTTTCAGTTTTTTTTTGTTTCCAGTTTATTTATTTTTTATTAAAAATTGCCATCTCCTCCCCCTTCCCTCCCCTCCCCTCCACCCATACCCCCACTCCCTCCCTCTCCAGGCCAAAGAGCCATCAGGGTTCTCTACACTATGTTGAGTCCAAGGTCCTCCCAACTCCCTCCAGGTCCAGGAAGGTGAGCAACCAAACTGACAAGGCTCACACAGAGCCCGTCCATGTCGTAGAGACCAAGCCCATCGCCATTGTCCTTGGCTCCTCGGTCAGCCTCCAGAGACAGAGCCCCACATTGGAGCACCGGACTGAGCTCCCAAAGTTCTGATGAGGAGCAG
Source organism: Arvicola amphibius (assembly GCF_903992535.2). Taxonomy (NCBI): domain Eukaryota; kingdom Metazoa; phylum Chordata; class Mammalia; order Rodentia; family Cricetidae; genus Arvicola; species Arvicola amphibius. The sequence goes on from NC_052058.2 coordinate 74,038,214, forward strand.
AAGGAGAGAGATCATGAGAAAGAAAGTCAGAACCATGAGGGATGCGTTCACCCACTGAGACGGCAGGACAGAACTAATGGGAGACCACCAAGTTCACTTGGAATGGGACTGATGGAACATGCGACCAAATCGGACTCTCTGAAAGTGGTTGATGGTGGAGGCTGACCGAGGAGTCCCTTTCAGTTTTACATAAGAATGGAATATCAAATATATATATTTCTGAGTTATGCTTTTTGAGGCAAATATTATGACTTGAAATTTCACTCATTTCATAAAACTGACATAATTTCATTCTTTAGAGCTGCATAACAATCTACTGTGTTATGTACACATGATCCATAAGTTTATTGATGGCTATCTAAGTTGATCTCATTACATGGCTATTGAGTATAGTGGAAGTGTAGCTTTTAAGAAAACAAAGAAAATTAAAAACATGTTACAGGAATTGGTAATAGAAATTAGTATTATCATATTTTAAATTTGTATTGTACGAAGTATTTTATTTCTGAATAACTGAAGAATGATTTAATTACCAGTTACAGACAGATGTTTCAATATTACATGTCAAATAAATTTCAAGTGATTCCAGATTTTGTCAAATTCACAATTAACATCAATCATTGCAATATTAAATATAAGGGATTACTAGTTGTATACATTTATATATGTATTTTGAATTGTTTTCCAACAAAAATGAGTGGTCAAACTTTAAAAATAAAAAATATCATTGATGTATATTCTATTTTGAATGAAATTTCAGTCAAACAAAAGCACTGCAGAAGAACCTTACTGAAGCATAAACTTTCTTAACAAGAGCAATTTTAATCCTGCCATGGCTCTTATTCTTTTTTTTTTTTTTTTTTTTTTTTTTTTTTTTTTTTTTTTTTTTTTTTTTTTTCCTCATGGTTTATTTTTTTTATATTTAAAAATTTCCATCTCCTTCCCTCCTCCTCCCCCCTCCCTCCCCTCCTTCTCCCCTTTCTCTCCCCTCCTTCTCCCCCTTCCCTCTCCTCCCCTCCACCCATACCTCCCCTAGATAGATTCAGAACTGAAATTTTATTTAAACAGGATGAGAACTTTTGAAAAGCTTTGTTAAGTAATTAACTGGTTTTAAAAATTTATGTTGAATTTCTCTACATAAGTTATTTTCTTATCACTGTGCATGATAATATAATAAAATAAGTTAAAGAAGATGTACTTTGCCTTATAGTTTAATGATGAAATACCGTCATGGTAAAACACATGTGAATACATGGTTGTATAGAGGATTTTGTAGTGTGGAGTTGGTAATTAAGAAGAAGAATAATAAAAATCAATAGTGAAAACAGGGCTAGGCTTAAATTCCTAAGAAGTTGTCTATGTGACTCTCATTCTCCATCAGGGTCCTGACTCCTACAGATGTCAGAGCCTCCCAAAAGTGTGGCATTTCAACACAAATCATTAATATTAACCAATAATCCTTATTTTCATTACCTATAAATATAATCTCTTGTCTAGGAAGCAAATAAGATACATGTTAACATAGTGAAAGCACACACACAAAATAAATGAACAAAGTATCAAGGATCTCGGTTGAATTAAAAAAATATGCTATAACTTGAAACATTTTTAAATTCCCAGATTTAAGGTATATCAATACTGTACAATACTCAAGAGCCTTATGTTATGCTTTTTGAAAGAATTTATAATGTCTGATATAATATTCTGTTCATATGAGAGTACATGTATTGTATTTGGGAAAAGAAGGAGACAACGTTGATCAAATAATCTCTCTGAAGATGTTATTTTAGCTGTGAAGACTGTAGGCTCTCAGCGATCATTTCTTATATTCACCTGCAGAATTCACATAGTGTTAGCTGACTTCTAATGACATTGTTATACCCTTAGGCCAATGCATCTCTCATCTAATGAACTTTTATTAGATGATGGTACAGTCAACTACCCAAGGTGTAGGGAATAAATGACTACAAAATTTTGGCCCTGAATGCTACATGCCCCTCCTTCCAAGAGTCAGAGATCATTGTGGAAGAGGGCATATCAATAGTATAAGAACCAGTGGTTGACTACACGGTAGAGTGTCTCCCGAACAAACAGAAGCTGCACACATGAACTCACAGACATTGTGACAGAACGGACAAGATCTGTGCAATTCCAAGTTCAACCAAATCCAAAATCAGAGAATGAAGGAGGGCTTGAAATTCCATCTCTGCCATGAAGCTTTTGAGAATTTTAGCTGTTGTGAAATGGAGAGACAGTTTCCTCTAATAATGTATCCTCAAGTAAACAGGCTAGACTCTAGTTAAAGGCCACACACTTATTCATGTGTAAGCAATTGAGATAAAACTTGGTGGAATTTTTGTTTTTAAAGTACCCAAATGTTGGTGAGAACTGAAGAAGAATTGGATATGGGAAGAATTTAAGGAACTGAATGAATATGATCAAAATATATTCTAAAATGTCTCACAGAACCATAAAGGGATTCAAAAAGTCAGTTTTAAATAACATAGCATTTATTTTCATTTTGTGTCTTAGAGATACGTACGCACAATTATGTATATTTTGAAAATTAAGTACACATTCATGCTACAATGTAAACACAATGTAGAGAGATCTTGAATGATAGAGATATTCATAAACTAATAGATGTAGTAAAGATACATTTCTACAATCATTTACAACCACACAACAGATTGCAGGGACAAACTTATTGCTACAACTTGTACTATGGAAAAACTTGTAACTGGTTTTTTCATGTACTTGGTAAATTATTTCATAAGATTGTAAATATTTGCATCATTTTGCTAATGACAATTTCAAAAATTGTGCCTCAATAATAATGCTAAATCGACTTACAAGAATTACAATTCTGAAATAATTGTGGAAATTGTATTTTGTCAGCCATCTGCTGTCTTTACAATTCCACATTAGGGCATCTTTCTGAGACTAATTCACATTGTGCATAACAGTTAAGACATGCTTTGCATCCAAACCATCTCCTAATGACTGAATCAGCCTGAATGTATTTGGTGTGAATCCATTGCTTCTTCCTTTGAAGATGGTGCTGTTTCTGAAACTGAAACCATGGATCCAGTGACACATCCTGCATTGTTGGCAATGTTTCAATTTCTCAGCTTCATAAGATGTATAGGATAGAAATTTTGGCAGAGATAGTTTTAAGCATAGGTATTGGCATGTGATTTAAAGACCTATGATTTCACTGCCTTTGAATCTCAACTTTTATTTTGTCTATCTAGTATACTCAAAGACTCTTTTTTACTTTTTTCTTTTTTCTTTCAGTTTATTATTTTTTTATATTTTTTATTAAAAATTTCCACCTCCTCCCCTCTTCCCTCCTCCCTCCTCCCTCTTCCCTTCCCTCCCCTTCCCCTACCTGTTTTCCCCTCACTCTTCAGGCCAAAGAGCAGTCAGGGATCCCTACCCTATTGGAAGTCCAAGGTTTTCCCCACTCCCCCCAGGTCCAGGAAGGTGGGCATCCAAACAGACAAGGCTTACGCAAAGCTCGTCCATTCAGTAGAATCAAAACTCAGTGCCATTATCCTTGGTTTCTCGGTCAGCCTCCACAGTCAGCCACATTCAGAGAGTCCGGTTTGATCACATGCTTTTTCAGTCCCAGTCCAACTGGCCTTGGTGATCTCTCATTAGATCAGTCCCACTGTCTCAGTGGGTGGGTGCACCCCTCGTGGTCCTGACTTCCTTGCTCATGTTCTCCCTCCTTCTGCTCCTCATTTGGACCTTGGGAGCTCAGTCCAGTGCTCCAATGTGGGTCTCTGTCTCTATCTCCATCCATCGCCAGATGTAGGTTCTATGGTGATATACAAGATATTCATCAGTGTGGCTGTAGGACAAGACCAGTTCAGGCACCCTCTCCTCTGATAGCCTATGCTGGAGAGGATGTGGAGTAAGGGGAACATTCATCCATTGTTGGTGGGAATGCAAACTTGTGTAACCACTTTGGAAATCAGTGTGGTGGTTTCTCAGGAAACTGGGAGTCAACCTACCTCAGGACCCAGCAAGAGATGCCCAGTCATACCACAAAAGCATTTGTTCATCTATGTTCATAGCAGCACTATTTGTAATAGCCCTTTTATCTTTGAAGTAGTTTTGCACTTAGTTTTAAAGCTTGTCATTCCCATAATTAATTTAGAAAATGCAACTTAACCACATTAATTAATTTTTTATCGAAACTCTTTCAGAACATTTGGATTCTTTCCTAAAATACGGTGATTCACAACTGTCAATAAGGAAGCAAACACAAACAAAATCAATTCCAAATATGGTTATATTTTGTTATCTTCAGTTTAATTACATGGCATGTAGTAATAGCCTATAATAAAGTCCTCTATGGAAATCTGCAACCATATGTTATGGTATTTGTTTGGTTATCTCACAATTCATTTGGTTTACTTTATAGTTGAATAATAACATTCCTCTCTCTCTCTCTCTCTCTCTCTCTCTCTCTCTCTCTCTCTCTCTGTGTGTGTGTGTGTGTGTGTGTGTGTGATTATATAAGGGAATCTGTGAGTTTGGCTTTTGTTGTAAGATTTTTGATGATCCCATAATTATTTTCTCTGTGTTTAAGATTTAGAGGAAACAATAGCTGCTAACTATAGGTAAATAATAGCCTCATAAGCAGAGGACCAATGATTCAACCACTGTCTGAACAGAGGCCCTGGAATACTTCTGGGGATTTGCTTTTACAAGTCCATGCTGTAAGATTGAAAAGCCTGATGTCCGAAGCCTGATTTCCATGTGCAGTGGAAGCAGCCATGGATGTATCAACCATGAAAATATCAACTGTAAGACTGGATTTCTTCTTTCACTTTTGCTTAATTTGATAATCCAGCCTAACGAATATTTCTGCCATCAGGCCTTTACTTCTCAGTTGTTCCATTGAAGTGCACAGGCAAGTTATAGATACAATAAAGAATCTTAAGCACAGAGTATATATTATAAAATATATTCCATGTTATTTGAAAATAATCTAGATCAAAATAATGATGTCTTAAAAAGAATATTTGCTTTGATATTTAGGCTATAAATCATCTGTTTACCATAAAACATAATTTTGAAATGAGATAAAATCATTATACTTGATGGTAAAAGTATGAAAAAAATTATAGACTATGGCATGCACCAGAGCTTGGGCTTGAGGCAAATAGCCTTCCCAAAAGATTCTACTATAAGTTGTATTGAAAGAGATCATGTATCATTTTTATTTTCCATTGTCATTGAGAAATATTTGCCTCATAATATAAGTGATACTATAATCATCTCCCAAGGAAAGATTGGTTCTTTTTTTTTTTTCTTTCTCATGGCTTATTTTTTTTTTTAGATTTAAAAATTTCCATCTCCTTCCCTCCACCTCCCCCTCCCTCCGCTCCTCCTCCCCCTTCCCACCCCTCCTTCTCCCCCTTCCCTTCCCTTCCCTCCACCCATACCTCCCCTCCCTCCCTGTGGGAGCCTTCTCAGCTTGGTCGATCACCTTCCTGGACCTGGGGGGAGTTGGGAGGACCTTGGACTTAGCATAGAGTGGAAAGATTGGTTCTTATCCTCTGCAATATTCCATTTTTAGGTTAGATATCAAGGGAATATCCCAAAGCTTTACCATGCCCAAAATATATGAACCATTTCTTAATTTTCTTTACCATGAAATATTACTTTTTGTACTTCTGAAGAAATCCTGTCATTATTTCTTTATTTAATTAAGACAATTTAACTTTATTACCTGTCCCAAGTTTTAACCAAAATTGAACAGAAAACAAAAACTGTACAGAAAGATATAAATATGTTTTCTGTAGCAACATACCATTTCTAACTATTTCCAAGAATACTATATAGTTTATGTGAAAATGCTTCCTTTAGACCTATGCTCATAAATGTGGCAAAGATGATGTAAGGAAATTTAGTATGAGAAGTACACTGGAACATATTCATGAAGTTTTCTCAAAATAGTTACTCCAGAGTGTCAGAAAATCTGTTGTTCTTTGATAATAATTTTAAAGAGATAAATATATTATCTTGTTTTATAGTTTGCAGGATATTTATCAATATTGGTTATTTTCTTTTTAAGAAAAATATTTATATAATCAAGGTAAAATCAAGTAGGAAGATATGTCATCTTATGAAAAGAGAGACAGAGAGGGAGGAAAGGAGGGAAAGCAAAAAAAAATAAGAAAAAGAAAGAAAGAATGAGTCGTCTAAACTCAAATCCCATATGTGGCTCCAGTTGTCCTTGAACTTCTTATCCTGTTTCACCCAAGGCTTTGCATTACAATTGTGCATCAACATTTCAGCAAAGACTACCCTTTTGAAAAACTAAATTTGCAAAGATATAAGGAATATTTAAAAGAAAATACATTTTAAATATTTGAAGACTGTGCTGAAAGTGCTTCTTCTGTGTATCAATAACAGGCTCAGACCACAATGTTCCAAAGTATCTATCTTGATATGCTGATCATCTAAGAATTTCTTTTCCTTTTTCTTGTTGATTCAACTTTTTTAAGTAAACATGTTTTTCTTTCATGAGATAATTAAAGACAGAGAGGAAGGGAGAGAAGAGAGAGAGAGAGAATATCTCTGGTATGTAGAAGCAATTCCAGATTGTGCTGGCATCCTCTTAAACCCAAGTACTTAGTCCTCTTTCTTCAGAGGATTTTTCTTTGAAATTTCCTTGTTTAAAGGCGCTCCTGAGGAAGGCTTGCCATCATCTTCAACACCACTCTCCATGAGATATCATGAGCCAAGTATGATTAATTACTGCAGTTGAATGACTTGAGTAGAAATGCTTCTTCTATTAATGATCCTTATCATTGCAATTCAGACAGACTTGTCATCTCATCTCAGATATGTTAGCTGAGAGATTGGACAGCAGGGATACATTCCTTCCATTGCAACTCTGACCTTTACCTCCCCACTGTTATTTAAAAGTAACAGAATATTTACAAGTTTGCCATCTAATATTTGGACTCATTAATTTCATTTATAGTGATTTTAATGCTTTGTTTTTTTCTAGGTACTTCTGTGTTGCTATACATGCATGTCTTTCTTCTTACAATATGTTTATTGTCAGCTTGGTTCTTACACGGAAACTATTGAAACTCCATTGGAGGATAAATGAAACTTCATTTCTCCATGCAACACTTTATTCCTTTGGTTTATATAACACAATTCAACTATGTAGTTCTCTGGAAATTAATTACATAGTGTTTTTCTTTTTAATGTCCAACTTTTAGCATATAAACACAACAGGATGGAATAAAAATAATTTATTGAATTTTTAGTCTTCCACAAAACACTAAAATGCATTTTCTAAGGAAATATAAATACTTTAACAAGGTTTTGTTGTAAGATAGTAAAGAACATGTATGTAAATGTATAAGACATAATATGAATCTTATGATATATTATTTAGGACCAACACCTTACTGAAGTGTCACTACATAATGTTTTTGTCACTGATAGTGATTTATGATCTCATTTTTCTAAAATAAGAAGTTATATTAATGGAGAAATATATATAAATGCTCGATCTCATGAATAAGGTAGATTAAAAACTTTAGAAATGATGATGGAATACTTACTTAAGCAGAACTAGTTAAAACTTATTTGACAAAATCTTTAGGTTACTTTACTCATTCTAATTACTTATGTGCTCTGGAGCTCCAGTCTACATACCGTACTGTGTGGATATCAGTAATCATCTGCCTCATGTTGGAGTTCTGCCTTAACACCTTGATGATTCATGCCTCAGTATCATACATATTCAACTGGCAGCTAGACTGCTTTTTGTTTTTCTATTAGTCTGTCTTTAATAATTTTATAATACTAATAGTCATTTAGGAAATTATATGATTCAAAACCCATGGTGATCTTTTTATACCAAAGCTCTACAGCCAAAGAGGTGAGGTGTACTGATGCCTTTGCTCAATAACTGTGAAGTCAGCTGGTTCACTTACAGTCAATGTGAACTAACTAAACAGACTGACTAAGCACACATGAAACCAAAAAATTAACTGAATACATTCTTTTTTGTCAGAATTTTAATATTTCAATGGAAATATTTGTGCTAGGTTAGACATTTACAGGGAACTACTCCCAGCTTACTTGATTCTGATGTCGTGTAAGTCATAGTGAACTGATAATTCTTGTCTGAAGCCATGCTAACATGTCATATTTGGTGGAAAGATATACTCTGGACAAAACATTTATATAAAAGTCATGACTTAATACCCTTTAACAATGTTTTTATGTTTGTATATTGACTGAATGTGTTCTGTCTTGTGGTTCACAGTGTATCCATCTCTGTTTACTAATGCCACCATAGATAAAATGAAAGCAGATTTAGTATGTTAAGCAATGTCTTATTGCTGTGAAGAGACACCATGACCATAACATAAAGGAAAGCATTTAAGTGGCGGCTGTCTTATAGCTTCAAAGGTTTAATCCCTTATAATCATGACAGGAAGCATTGTGGTACACAGACAGACATGATGCTTGAGAGGTAGCTGAGGGTGGTGTATCAGGATTGACAGGCAGTAGGAGACAGAGACACTGGGCCTCTCTTGAACACTTGAAAGCACAAAGCCTGGAGGCAGAAGCAATCAGTTCTCTGTCAATTCAAAGCCAGCATTGTCTACACAGGGAGTTCCAGGACAGCTAGGACTGTTACTCAGAAAAACACTGTCGCAAAAAAAAAAAAATTAATTAATTAAAAAGAAGAAAAAAGAAAGAAAGAAAGGAAAAAAAACAAAAGCCCCACCTCCAGTGACACACTTCTTTCAATAAAGTAACACCTATTCCTACAAGACCACACCTCCCAATCCCTGTCAAGTAACATCGCTCTCTATTATGACCATGCACTTAAATAAGTGAGCCTATGGAGGCCATTCTTATTCAAATCACATTTAGTATTCAATATATTTCATAATTCCTCATAACCCTGAACTCCATTATATAAGACTAGACATCATTCTCTAAGTCTTTTAGTGCTTGTTGTAATTAGATTATTAAGTGGAGCAAGGAAAATTACAGTTAAAAACAGTAAAAAATGACAGGAAATAAAAGAAATGACAGGAAGTAATTATGCAGAATATCAATATGTGCATCATATTAGTTGGCATTGTGACTGTGTAAGTCAAAAAAGAAGCAACAAATAAAAATATTAGCAAATCTAGGAAGGCATTTAGGTCAGAGGAAAGAAATCACAGACCTTAAAATCAATACTTTGTCTTGTGTTTTCCCATTAATTTTGAGCTTCAATGATAAAATTAATGACGATTGAAACAAAAGTATTTTGTGATGGTTACTTAGTATTTTCATTTTAATTGCACACATAATTTTATTTCTTAATTACATAAAAACAATATACACTTCTGTGCTTTTGGGTTTTTTTGGAATTTCTTTTAGCTACAATATGAAAAGAGATATTTTTGCTTATTTAATTGACATAAAACATAGTATCTTATAATCTCGACAATAGTTGATGAGGAAAACTAAGAACAAATGACTAATTCAGTGTTTTGAAGTATTTTCAACATGCATTCTCCTATTATCTGAATGATAACTATTCTCCTTCATTGACACTTTATATTTATAAAGTTCCCAAACTCCATAATATCTGTAATGCACAGTGACTTTACAGTGTGTTACAAAGATGTTTGTGAAATGCTTTTGGAGATAACAAACAAAAATACTGACAATACCGTAGACCCCGGCAGAATATGCTGCTTGATTTTTGTCTGAGTCTGTTTAATGGGCTTTACCCCAGGGAACCCTCTCAGGGAAGGAGCAGGGCAAATTGCTTCTTTTACTCAAAAGTCTTAGAAAAATAAGAAACCCAACAGAGCTAAAAGGGAGGGAACCCATTGGGTTGTGTGATTTTTCTCATATTTTGTTTTCTATTTTTTCTTTGTTGGGAACCTCTAGAAAGTAGGATTTTTTTTTTTTTTGTAGAATTTGAGTTTAAGGGGGAAGGATTTCAAAGAAAGGCACAGCACATATAAAATGATAAATGCTGTGTTTATATCTTGTTAGTGAGATTCTTGAAAGTGCTTGCCGCTTAGAGACAGTGTAAAGAGTACTGTGCAAATAATATTCTCAGTAGAGTGTATGTTGTGCATGGAGAGAAACCACATAGAGAAACTTAGAAAGCACACATCACAAGAAGTGATTTGCAGCAGGGAAGTCTCGCTCTGAACTTACAGAACGACACAAAATGCGTCTTTATTGATAATGACAGATGTCTGTCTATACACGACTTTAAAATGAATTATAATTCAAAATTTCAAATCAATCCAGTCATTCTACTCATGGAAGAGATTTGTGATAAATCAAAATGGAATGCAAAGCTGACACAGTTGTATGGTAATTATTGGAAATTACTCAGCCTACAGCTCTGTACGAATAGATTAAAAAAGCAAAATGCTTTGACAAGCTCTGGACATAAAACAGGTATTGTAACTTACCTACTATATATCAAATCACTCTGTTTTAGAAATACACAAGATACCTGTTATCTCTCTCTTCTGTCATCATAATTTCTTGTGTATTATTATATGTGACATGGCATGTCATAAATACATTATCACATAAATGCTTATGTCAACATCTTATAAAAATAAAATTTCCAACAATATGAATTTCCAAGAAAATGAAATAGAATAGGTACAGAGAATAATGATGGAAAATTGAGGGGTGAATGCTTTGGTAATGATGGAAAAAATACTCAGAGATTAGTCAATATTTAGCTATGGATCATGGGGAAAATATTTTTGTATTATAACTCAAGGTAACAATTAGACTAGTATGAGTTTGCATGTTTTGAACATTGTTTCCCAACCAAACAAAATAGAGGCAAAACATACTTTTTGACTACTGATGAATACTGATGAAGATGTATCTTAAAAGAGAATTTTTTTTCAGATGAAGCTTTAAATTGCCAAAAATACAGGTGAATTTTTTATAATATGGTTTCTTGTAGCATGCTACTCCAACCCCGAAAAGTTTCCTCAAAGTTGAGTATATAACTCTTCAAAATGTGCTTCATTTTTGTATCAATAATATCTAAAGAAGATAGACTGTACTAAGAATTTCACATTTCTGTGTATATAAAAAATGATTATGTGAGATAAGAAAAAGGCAACAAATGATGGTTAACAATTTGATATTAACATCTGCCAGAACTAATGTTAGGTTCCTGAATGAAAATGTTGAGAGCTTCTCTGGTGCCCACTGAATCAAAACTCCCCATTCATAAGGCTAAAGGCATAGGGTGGTCTATGTATTTATAAGCAATAAATTAATAGTGAGTCTCTATATTTGAGGAAAAAGAGAGAAAATTGGAGGGTAGAAAAAAACAGCATGTAGTAGCTTGCTGGCAAACAAATTATTGAAATCAGAGGCCTTATCACAACCACTGAACATTATCAATATTATCAACCAAAAACAGTGCCATGTGATGAAGACACTTTATGTAAGTTTGCCAACAAAGAAAAGTACCTCAAGCTCAACCTTTTCTTAAAACTTTCTTTAATTTTTGTCCCAGTGAATGCAAAAATAAAGAAGAATGGCAAAGAAAACCACCATCAAAAAATAGTTATCTAAGGAGTAAAATAGGAAGAGAAACACAACACTAGCTGACAAAAATAATGAGAGATAATTCAATCTCAAAAGAAAGAAGCATAGTCTTTTCTTCCCGAAAGCATGGATTATTAAACAAAGTCACATGCCTCTTATGGGGTAGCTTCCTATGAGTTGTTGGTAAAGTAAGAGATGTCTTAGTGGCTCCTAAAAAATACAGTTTATGGTCCTTGTTCTTGTTTGTCCTAAAGGGTAAATATATCAAGACCATGTTTTGCTAAGATACACACATTACGGTTGTGAACGATAGAGAAGTCATGCTGAGCTGAGGTGGAAACTCTCTCCATTCTGGCTAGTTTTCAAAGAATAGCAATTCTTTTTTTAATATAAAATATTTAGCTTTAATAAAGGGAAGAAGGGGAACTTACAAAACCAGGGTTCCAGCGATTCAGGAGCTCAAGAAAACAAAGAGGAAAAACAAGCACACATCGATGTTTTTATTGGCTATTTGTAGCCCCAGGGGGACACACCTTATACAGCACACAATTGGCTGAAGTCCCCCATCAAAAAGTAAGCCTCTAAGATCAAGAAGAGAAAACTAAAACTGTTTCCCCACAGAAAGTTCCTAAAACAAGAAATGCTCAGGGACCTCATAATATAGTAAATTTTCTGAAAAAGAATGATAAAAATCTATCATTTTATAAAGAAACAACAATAAATTTAGATGATAATTAATAAAATCAACAATATAGATGGTATCATAGGCAAAACAAGACACAAAGACAGGCCTACAAATACATATCATGAATATCTTGCATATCACCATAGAACCTTCACCTGGCATTGGATGGAGAAAATGACAGAGCCCCACATAGGAGCACCGGACTGAGATCCCAAGGTCCCGATGAGGAGCAAAAGGAGGGAGATTATGAGCAAGGAAGTCAGGACCGTGAAGAGTGTGTTTCCCCATTGAGACGGTGGGACAGATCTAACGGGAGACCACCAAGTCCAGTTGGAATGGGACTGATGGAACAGGGGACCAAACCGGACTCTCTGAATGTGGCTGACGGTGGAGGAGGACTGAGAAACCAAGGACAACGGCAATGAACATGACCTCTACAGCATGGATGGGCTCACTGTGAGCCTTGTCAGTTTGGTTGCTCACCTTCCTGGACTTAGGGGGAGCTGGGAGGACCTTGGACTTAACATAGTGAAGGGAACCCTGATGGCTCTTTGTCTTGGAGAGGGGTGGAGTCGGGATATGGGTGGAAGGGAGGGGAGGGAAGGGGGAGGAGATGGAAATCTTTAATAAAAAAAACTCAAAAAATAAAAGAATGACAAGACACTAACCAAAATTAAATGACAAGAAATCACTGGACAGCAATCATCCTTTGTACTCTATTTTTTCTCTTTTGCTGATAATAGACAATGGGTTGGGTGAGTAGAGCTCTTCCACCATAATTGGAGAAGTTTGCACAAAACTCTCTGATGTTTTAACTTTATAAAGAGTTTTGATTACTAAAAGGATCCCATTCTCTGATAAAAAGAAAATTATATTGATTAACATCAGTTAGGCACAATTTTGTTTCCTATGACTGAAGATTGCCTGTAAGTCTGCATCAGAGTGAGGAAATAAATACTTTTTTCAAACCAAATGCAAGATAACAAATTTTTAAAGAAACAGTGTATAATTTGTATTATATACCTGAAGCAACTTGTTTTGCTCTAATTGTTTTATGAGTCATGAGGATTTTTGAAAAGTTTATCCCCACATTTTGTATATGTTTATGTGTGAGAAAGAATGTCTTCCATGTATATTCAGGTGACATACAAGAAAAGAGGGTGTCAGCTCTCCTGAATCTGGAGTAGCAGGTAGTTCTGAGCCTCCCAACTCAGATATTGGGATATGAACAGGCCTAATAATTTCAAGTCACCAAAAAACTCTTAAAATATAGTATGCAGGCCACTGGAATAAAAAGTCACTAAATGTAATTCTTAACTATGGAGCACACATGCTATAATAGTAAGCTGTTATACAAGATTTTCCACCAATGCAATAGCGCCATGCCTATCACAGAGGTAAGCAACTGCTTTCTTATCATATGTGAGGATTCCTTCAGAGGTATTTCTCTGCTGAATTCTTGGTTAAGGCATCTGTTTCCTTTTATACTTTTGGTAGCTATTTCATTCTCAGGAAGACTTTAAAATCCAGAGTGTTGTACTTCAAAAAAAAGCTTTGTCTAAAGAATGTATTTCCAAATTTACTGTAATCTTAAATATTAGAAAACAGAGAAATTCATTGATACAAGTTCCAATTTTTAAGTCTATTTTGATTATTTGAAGCTGAACTTCAGTTTAGTGTTAAGTTTAATCTATTCCTAGGTAGTTTTCAATTGAAAATAAAAGAATCCATGCATCTTTTTTTTATTAAACATTCTTTCTCAAATAGAAGAAAGGAGCTAGTGTGATGGCCTAGTTATGCAAGTGCCCACTGTGTGAGCACGGGGTCTAAATTTGAATCCCTATAATCCATATAAAAGTTGATTGCATCTGTAGCCATAGTGGCCATCAGATTGTATAGTTGCAGATGGATCTTTGTAATATGCTGCTCAGCATGTCCACTAAGTCAATGACCTGTCTGAAAAAATATTGTGGAGAGTTGTTAAAAAAGTCATTATATCTTGGCCACTGGCCTCTATATTCCTGGTCATACAGAGACATACATACATACATACATACATACATACATGCATACATACATACACAGATGCACACAGACAAACTCACACACAAATACAATAATAAAGATACAATAAAGAAGTGTGCAGTTATAAATAAGACACTAACCTAAAATCTAATATTCTTCACTAATATAAATTAAATTAAGTATAAAATAAATACTAATAAAGTGGTATTTTACTATAAAGTCAAGCAATGTCTTAATATCATTTTCACACTGGAAAATTTCTATTATCATCTCTTAAAAGTATTTAAAAACTTAAAGAGTTTAAGAATTTGTTCAAGATTTTTCTAGTTGGTTTTATACTGTTGTGTTATAAATGAAGTCAATTAAAGGAGACTCTTAATTGCTGCTTTATGCCATTTCATTTAGAAGGAATTACCAAAGCCAGTGCAATACTGAAGATAGGATACTTTTTTCCCTGTTCAAGCAGCTGGTCACAGAGAAGGATTGCTCCCTCAAGAACCATAAAATTCTTCCATTTGACAGCCAAGCAGAAAAGGTGAGAAGAAAATAAACAGCACAGCTAACAGGAGCTGTCATCATGATGAATGCTGATGAGCAGTAATTAATGTGGATTCTCCGAGGCAAAGCCCAGAGGTCTGTGCCTTGCCCACTGACTTAAGGATGGGGAAGCAGGAAAGTAGGAAGGCAAAACGAGTGAAGTAACCAGAGACAGCACTACTTTGAAAGTCAGGAAAGCTGAGTAGTACAACTGTGAAATTGTCTGAGCCTCTAAGATGCTTTAGAGCTTTTCAAGTGTTTATAAGCAGTGAAGAAATGATACTAAATACCAGTGAATAGTAATACAAAACTAGTGTTAATAAATGGTATGGGAAATGTGTACAAATATGATCTCTCTCTTTGGGCATGGATAGTGTTCTTCATCTAATACATAGTAGTTATTAGACATAGAGCAATATATAATTTGAAAGAAAAAATCGTATTCTTTTTTTAATACTCATTTCAATCTTATAAAAGCACTATATTGTTTTCAAATTGGATTATACTATTTCAATACATGGTTAAATAAGACCTTCATGAATAATTATTGGTGTTTGTATATTAGTATACCAATGTAATATTTCATAAATGTGTTGTTACTCAGCTAGTATAATGCCAGAATAAAGAAATTCTTCATACTACACTTTTAGAGATATTAGTATCAGAGCATTTAATTTTTTAATAGCTCTTTCTTTGGCTAATAAAAACATCACATATTATTCATGGATAAGATGAAATGTTGGTGGTAAGCATGTTCTCTATTGAAAAAAATTATTGTGCCAGTATTGTAACACTGTTGGCCCGAAGAGTGCCCTACAAGTAAAGACATTCCAGCATCTAGAAGAAATCCACAAAGAAATATTAACAATTATTATTTTGTGAACTATAAATGTTTAATAAGAAAACTACAATAATGGCAAATATGGTTTTGAGCATTCAGGCATTGTTCTCTGGATGTTGTCATAGTTCTGCCATGTTTGACAAATAATATCTATGCTGATACAAGAAACGCCTAAGAGAGGAAGCATTTTAGTCAGCAGCTAAAAAGATGCCAGTGACAGCTGGGAGGAGCCTCCTCTACGAGAACAGTTTAATATATACCATTCGACCATCTCTCTTGGAAATGGTATTTCTTGGGTACCATTCCAAGAAATCTGGGACAAATGCACTCATACACATATACACACATATACAGGTACAGTACAGATAATTCTTTCTCATTCTCTTTCTCTCTCTCTCTTCCTCCCTTCTTCTCTCTCTCTCTCTCTCTCTCTCTCTCTCTCTGCTGTGGGGTAATGTTATTCTATACTGTAAAGTTTTGTCACCCATATTAGTTTAATAAAATGCAGATTGGTCAGAGCCAAGCACAGCGTATTGGCGGGGCAATCAGACTAGGAGAATTCTGGGTAGAAGAAAGACAATGATGCAACCATCACCCAGATGCAGAAGAAGCAAGGTAAGAATACTTTACTGAGAAAAGGTATAAAACAATGTATCTAAAAATAAACAGAAATTATGGATTTATTTAAGTTGTAAGAGTTAATTGTCCAAACAGTGTTATAATTAATATAATTTCTCTTTAATTATTTGTGTCTGGGCAGCATGGAAACAAAAGCTCAATCTCTGTCTATAAGTGGTGCTCATATGCTTGGCAAGAATTTCCATATAAAGCCTGAAAAGTTTTATAAAAAAGGATTTTAGACAGATAAGAAGAGAGTCAAGCAGAGCTTCTTGGTAACTGTCTTTTTTCCAGTAGGCTGTTTGCTGGCAGCAAGAAAAGCTTAAGAGAGGCTTCCTCACTCAGCATTAGCAGCAAAAAACCTTGGCACTCTTTTAAAGTGTCATGGTATCAAACACTTAAATGGTGTTTATGAACAGCCAGCGTCAGGATTATTGGTGGTGGCATGGACCTAGAAACTTCACAGAGTTATAGTAATAGATATGTCCCCCACCAGTACCTCCGCCATACAACTAGACTCTCAAACAGCTAAGAAACTGGGTGAATCCTGTCGCCAAAGATGCAGCTTTAATTCTAGGCACATTGCTTAGCAGATTAAATATTTATGCTTTCAGAAAAGGATAGAGATATACAGTAAAGTCAAATAACTTACAGTGTGTTCAAAAATATATGAAGGCTTGGGAGAGAAAAGAAAAGGGATAATTTAATTCCAGTACTTGAGAGGCAATGAAAGGCAAATCTCTATGAATTAGAAACAAGTCTGGTCAACAGAGTGAGTTCCAGGACAGCCAAAGATACACAGAGAAATCCTTTCTCAAAAATCCTAAAATTATAGCAGGGCTGTTGTGCATGCTTTAATTCAAGCCCTCAGGAGACAGAGGCAGATAGATCTCTGTGATTTGAAGACCAGCCTGGTCTACAAGAGCTAGTTCCAGGACAGGCTCCAAAGATATAGAGAAACCCAGCCTTGAAATAAAAAGCAAAAATTAAAAAATAAAAATAAAAGAAATGGAGTAAGAAAAATATCACATAAAAATGAAAAATATACAGACAGTCTGGATACTGTATGTCATTGAGTTGTCTTTGAATTGTCTGACTGCTGAGAAAGTAACAAAGGCTGCTAAAAATTTTGATTATAAATGCTGCTGGATTAAATTAACTTATATATTTTGAAAATGCCTTGACTTCGAAATTTACGTCAAGAGATAAGTTACTTTGCATAAGGGGTTTTATTTTTATTTCCACAGGAAAATAGCGGCTGTGGATTCATTCTGGGTTAAGAAAAATAAGGTTTAATCAAAGACAATCCCTTGAAAAATCTCCAATGGGAATGAATGGCCCAGATAGAACAATATTTCAGAGTACCACTGTTGCAATTTCCTCTGCATTCTACATACAGAATAGCCTCAAGACTGCAGACTGAAACCATCTAGCCTCACAGAATACTCCAGTCAGGACTTGGCCATAATTATAATTTTCTTTGGGTCCCCAAAGATTCTCAGTGCCCCCAATCAGTGAGATGCAACCTAGAAAACTATGCCTACATTTGCAAAAATGGATTATATTGTCTTTGTTTAAAGTTTTAGTTACAGTTTCTTGGATAATGGTCAGAGAACAAGCTAAACAAAAGAGATTAAATTCTGAGTTCTTGTTTCAAAAAGAAATCTAGAGAAGATGTGGTGGGATAATGCTCTTATACACTGTAAATATTTGTCACATGTACTGGTTTAATAAAATGCTGATTGGCCAGTATCCAGACATGAAGAATAGGCATGGAAAGAAAACTAGGAGAATTCTGGGATGAGGAAAGGCAGAGATGCAGTCACAAGCCAGATCAGAGAAGCAAGGTGAGAATACCTTATTAAGAAAAGGTACAAAGCCATGTGGCTAAACATAGACAAGAATTATGGGTTTGTTTAAGTTATAAGAGCTGGTTAATAATAAACCCAAGCCATTGGCCAGACACTGTTGTAATTAATACAGTTTCTGTTTGATTATTTGTGTCTGGACGACAGGGAAACTAAAGTTCAGTTTCTGTCTACATTTCTTCCTTTCTTTTCCTTCCTTCTTTTCTTCCTGTCTTTTTTCTTTTTTTCTTCCTTCTTTCCTTCCTTCCTATCTTTCTTTAATTCTTTCTTTCCTTCTTTTTTTTTTTTTTACATACTTTAGTGTGAATTTGTGTCGTTGGTTACATGTGAGGTTACAAGGCAAACTTTTAGGAGTCAGCTCTCTCCTTCCAACTTGTAGTTTCTGGGAATAAATCTCAGGCCAAAAGGATTGAGGACAAGGGACTTTATGTACTGAGACATTTTGCTGCCACCTGATGAGACAGTTTATGATGCTTAACATATATTCTCTACAAATTCATGGGAGTTACTGTGATACATCCATACATGTATTTATGATGATATATATGATCAGACCTATTCTTCTATGTTATTCTCCTATATCACCTCTTCCTTGGAAGTAATAATCCCTTTCCTCTTTTAAATACTTTAACTTTATTCTCTTTATTGTATGTTTTTTAGGTTATTTACTGGAAATAAAATAGCAGAGGATTGTCTGTGTCCAACTTATTTCACTTAACATAATAACAGTGGAATTACTCTTCTTGTGGCAATGGAGAGGATTTCTGTTCTTTTTGTGACTAAATATATGATATATGTGGGGACATACAGAAAATAAGGAAAGTATGAAGATATAGGCAACTATGTGTGTTGATTCTTACTTTCTCTATATAATATATATATATATTATTAAATGTACTAAATATAATATATGCAATCTAAAAATGTGGGCTTTGATATCCAGGTACACGTTTTTTTAAGACAGTACATATTCTCAACCTTTATTTAGAAGATAATGTGATGTTTGTGGCTTTGATTTAAAATAGAATAAGACTGCAATGTACTCATCATACAAACTATGCATTCACATATCCAGTTCCTTGACAATGCTTTGGGAAAATCACATATAAACACATTTCTTATTTATTATTTTAGGAAAAAGTCTTTGAAGTATAGTTTTCTAAAGTTGATTTGGAATAGAAAACACAGCCAAAGCAACACTTTCTAGATATTCTAAAGACCTTTGAAGCAGACTTTTATTTTCTTTGATTTTTTACAGGAAAATGAATGCCAGAGGAATGCTTTTTACTTAAACCTACATCAATTCTAACAGATTTTACCTGGCTTTAAGAATTCTTAACACACACCACAGGTTGATCCTTTTTTCAGTCATTTTTAGTTTATTAAACTTCATATTTTGCTTGTATGAAAGGATTATTGTGCATTTCGTCTTTTTTCTTTACCTTTGTCTCTGTGTTTGTCAGGGTGTTCTTGTGTGTGAGAAAGTGCACATACCCCACATGGGTTAAAATCACAGTTCAAGGATGAGAATCGCAACACAAGGGTGAAAATCATAGCACAACCTCAGGTGTCTGTCCCTGTCTCCTATGCTGCTTGAAAAGGAGTCTCTGTTATTACTTACCACTGTGGATATCAGGCTAACTGACTCATGAGTTTTCAATAATGATCTTGTTTCCACCTATTATCTTGATGAAACAGATTGTTCAAAACTGCTTTTGTTTTTTTCTTTTTGTATTATTTATTTTACTTTTAAGTTTATAATGTAGGTTGTTTCCAGGTTCTGGCTATTACAAATAATGCTGCTATAAACATAGTTGAATAAATGCTTTTGTAATATGATTGGGCATCTCTTGGGTAAATTCCCAAGAGTGGGATTGCTGGGTCCTGGGGTATGTTGATCCCAAATTTCCTAAGAAACCTCCACACTGCTTTCCAAAGCGGTTGCAGAAGTTTGCATTCCCACCAGCAATGGATGAGTGTACCCCTTACTCCACATCCCCTCCAGCAAAGGCTATCATTGGTGTTTTTGATTTTAGCCATTCTGACAGGTGTAAGAAAAACAATGACATCTTGAATTTTGCATGCAAATGGATGCAAATAGAAAACACCATCCTGAGTGAGGTAACCCAGGCCCAAAAAGATGAACATGGGATGTACTCACTCATAATTGGTTTCTAGCCATAAATAAAGGACATCGAGCCTATAATTCGTAAAAAATCCTAGAGAAGCTATATAAGAAGGTGAACCCAAAGAAAAACATATAGTTATCCTCCTGGATACTGGAAGTAGACAAGATTGCCGTACAAAAAATGGGAATATGGGGGTGGGGTGGGATGGAGGGATGGAGGGATGGGGAGAGAAAATTGTGAAGTGGAGGATGGGAAGAGCTTGGGGGAATAGGATAGTTGGGATATAGGAAACGTGGAAACGGGAACAAGGAATTATATATCTTAATTAAGGGAGCCATTCAAGGGTTGGCAGAGACTTGACTCTAGAGGGGTTCCCAGGTGTCCAGGAAGACCCCCCCAGCTAGGTCCTTGGGAAGCTGAGGAGAGGGTGCCAGAAATGTACAGATCCTATTGCCATACTCATGAATATCTTGCATATCACCATAGAACCTTCACCTGGCATTGGATGGAGAAAATGACAGAGCCCCACATAGGAGCACCGGACTGAGATCCCAAGGTCCCGATGAGGAGCAAAAGGAGGGAGATTATGAGCAAGGAAGTCAGGACCGTGAAGAGTGTGTTTCCCCATTGAGACGGTGGGACAGATCTAACGGGAGACCACCAAGTCCAGTTGGAATGGGACTGATGGAACAGGGGACCAAACCCGACTCTCTGAATGTGGCTGACGGTGGAGGAGGACTGAGAAACCAAGGACAACGGCAATGAACATGACCTCTACAGCATGGATGGGCTCACTGTGAGCCTTGTCAGTTTGGTTGCTCACCTTCCTGGACTTAGGGGGAGCTGGGAGGACCTTGGACTTAACATAGTGAAGGGAACCCTGATGGCTCTTTGTCTTGGAGAGGGGTGGAGTGGTGGGGGTATGGGTGGAAGGGAGGGGAGAGAAGGGGGAGGAGATGGAAATCTTAAATAAAAAAAAAGAAAAAAAAGAAATCATAATAAAAAGTTTATAATGTAGTTAAAACAAGGAATCCTGAGAGCTGGGGAAACAGTTTTATCCAAGGAAAAAGATAGCAAGCATTTGTCTTTGCGATTATTGTTTTATGTTTTTGTTTGCTTTTTTAATGAAACTATTAATGTGAGTTTTCTTAGTGGTTGTATAAATCCTGTTGAATGTTTATGATTTCAACTCTATCTGTTTGGATAGATCCTATTCAATTTATTTAAAAAATCCAAAGACTTTCAACTATTGATGGTGTTTATATATGCAAATCAGTTGAAATTTTGTGGAATTTGTTTTTCATTATTCTGTTAGAAATTTGCACTTGTCCAGATAGCTTCCTCAGTCTTGTTTTTTTTTTTTCCTTTTTTCTTTTTTTTTCTTTCTCATGGTTTATTTTTTATATATATATATATTTAAAAATTTCCATCTCCTTCCCTCCTCCTCCCCCTCCCTCCGCTCCTCCTCCCCCTTCCCGGCCCTCCTTCTCCCCCTTCCCTCCCCTTTCCTCCACCCATACCTCCCCTCCCTCCCTCTCAAGGGCAAGGAGCCATCAGGGTTCCCCCACTCTATGCTAAGTCCAAGGTCCTCCCAACTCCCCCCAGGTCCAGGAAGGTGATCGACCAAGCTGAGAAGGCTCCCACAGAGCCCGTCCATGCAGAAGAATCAGAGCCCAGCGCCAATGTCCTTTGCTTCTCAGTCAGCCCCCGCTGTTGGCCGCATTCAGAGAGACGGGTTTGGTCGCATGATCCATCAGTCCCATTCCAACTGGAGTTGGTGATCTCCCTTTAGTTCTGTCCCACCGTCTCCATGAGTGAACGCACCCCTCACGTTCCTGACTTTCTCCCTCATGTTCTCGCTCCTTCTGCTCCTTTTTTCATGAACAGCAAAATTTAAAAGGTTTTAATCCATTTTGCATTTGGATTAGGACACATTAATTTCCCATTCTTTTCTTCTATTCCCATAAGGAGATATTGGGACTTTTAGTAAATAACGGATTAATTTAGTATTCAAGTGCAGTATTGCACTCAAGAGCTACTACTAAAAGCTCCTTATAGGTAATTTTGCAATATCTGTTAAGGATGTTATTAAAGTTTCTTGAAATTGATATCTTAAATCTGGAAATTGTAAGAAGGTTTTTTAGGAAAACAACATTAAGAAGTGGGTAGTCAGAAAGATGCCAGAAATATGCTGGAATGAAAAACTGTTGAAATGAGCATTGTCCAACATCTATTCTAAACATCAAGGGTCCACAAAATTCATCTATCAGGAGATTTAGATTATCAGTAAAACTGATTTAAGTCTAAGCTGAATGAATTATAAATAAACAGGAAGATGAATTTGAAACAAAAATGCAATTTTCAAGAAATTTGTGTCATTTAACAATCACATTATTCACTAAAAACAATCTCAGGTAGCAATTTCTAGATACCTACTCTATGCCATGTACAGCATATTCTGTGTTAAAACGGATGAACATGTTCCTTATTTTATATTTTTTTAACTTTTATGAATCATAAATTTATGACTGTGTACACATGCTCTCAAAGCTTCCTCCCTCCTCCTCCTCCTCCTCCTCCTCCTCCTCCTCCTTCTCCTTCTTCTGTTTTTCTTTTTCTTTTTTTTCTCATTTTTTTATTCAAGATTTCCATCTCCTCCCCTTCTCCTCCCCCTTCCCTCCCCTCCCTTCCACCCATACCCCCCACTCCACCCCTCTCCAAAGACAAAGAGCCATCAGGGTTCCCTTCACTATGTTTAGTCCAAGGTCCTCCCAGCTCCCCCTAAGTCCAGGAAGGTGAGCAACCAAACTGACAAGGCTCACAGTGAGCCCGTCCATGCTGTAGAGTTCATGTACATTGCCATTGTCCTTGGTTTCTCAGTCCTCCTCCACCGTCAGCCACATTCAGAGAGTCCGGTTTAGTCCCCTGTTCCATCAGTCCCATTCCAACTGGACTTGGTGGTCTCCCGTTAGATCTGTCTCACCGTCTCAATGGGTAAAAGCACTCCTCGCGGTCCTGGCTTCCTTGCTCATGATCTCTCTCCTTTTGCTCCTCATCAGGACCTTGAGAGCTCAGTCTGGTGCTCCTATGTGGGGCTCTGTCATTTTCTCCATGCAATGCCAGGTGAAGGTTCTATGGTGATATGCAAGATATTCATGAGTATGACAATAGGACCTGGACATTTCTGGCACCCTCTCCTCAGGTGCCCAAGGACCTAGCTGGGGGGGTCTTCCTGGACACCTGGGAACCCCTCTAGAGTCAAGTCTCTGCCAACCCTAGAATGGCTCCCTTAATTAAGATATATAATTCCTTGTTCCCATATCTACCCTTACTATATCCCAACTATCCTATTCCCCCAAGCTCTTCCCATCCTCCACTTCACACTTTTCTCTCCCCATCCCTCCATCCCTCCATCCCACCCCACCCCCATATTCCCATTTTTTGTCCGGCAATCTTGTCTACTTCCAATATCCAGGAGGATAACTATATGTTTTTCTTTGGGTTCACCTTCTTATATAGCTTCTCTAGGATTTTTTATGAATTATAGGCTCGATGTCCTTTATTTATGGCTAGAAACCAATTATGAGTGAGTACATCCCATGTTCATCTTTTTGGGCCTGGGTTACCTCGCTCAGGATGGTGTTTTCTATTTGCATCCATTTGCATGCAAAATTCAAGATGTCATTGTTTTTTACCGCCGAGTAGTACTCTAATATGTATATATTCCACACTTTCTTCATCCATTCTTCCACTGAAGGGCATCTAGGTTGTTTCCAGGTTCTGGCTATTACAAATAATGCTGCTATAAACATAGTTGAACAGATGCTTTTGGAATATGATTGGGCATCTCTTGGGTAAATTCCCAATAGTGGGATTGCTGGGTCCTGGGGTAGGTTGATCCCAAATTTCCTGAGAAACCTCCACACTGCTTTCCAAAGCGGTTGCACAAGTTTGCATTCCCACCAGCAATGGATGAGTGTACCCCTTACTCCACATCCTCTCCAGCAAAGGCTATCATTGGTGTTTTTGATTTTAGCCATTCTGACAGGTGTAAGATGGTATCTCAGCGTTGTTTTGATTTGCATTTCCCTGATTGCTAAGGAGGTTGAGCATGCCCTTAAGTGTCTTTTGGCCATTCGAACTTCTTCTGTTGAGAATTCTCTGTTCAGTTCAGTGCCCCATTTTTTAATTGGGTTAATTAACATTTTAAAATCTAGTCTCTTGAGTTCCTTATATATTTTGGAGATTAGGCCTTTGTCTGTTGCGGGGTTGGTGAAGATCTTTTCCCAGTCAGTAGGCTGCCTTTTTGTCTTAGTGACAGTGTCCTTTGCTTTACAGAAGCTGCTCAGCTTCAGGAGGTCCCATTTATTCAATGTTGCCCTTAATGTCTGTGCTACTGGGGCTATACGTAGGAAGCGGTCTCCTGTGCCCAGATGTTGTAGAGTACTTCCCACTTTCTCCTCTAACAGGTTCAGTGTGTTCAGGTTGATATTGTGGTCTTTAATCCATTTGGACTTGAGTTTTGTGCATGGTGATAGACTCGGATCTACTTTCATTCTTCTACAGGTTGACATCCAGTTATGCCAGCACCATTTGTTGAAGATTCTTTCTTTCTTCCATTGTGTGTTTTAGCTCCTTTATCAAAAATCAGGTGTTCATAGGTTTGTGGGTTAAGATCTGGGTCTTCTATTCGATTCCATTGGTCGACTTCTCTGTTTTTATGCCAATACCAAGCTGTTTTCAATACTGTAGCTCTGTAATAGAGTTTGAAGTCAGGGATGGTAATGCCTCCAGAAGTTCCTTTATTTTATAAGATTGTTTTGGCTATGAGAGAAACTCAAGGCCATACCACTAAATTCAGGAACACGACAAGGCTGTCCACTCTCTCCTTATCTCTTCAATATAGTACTTGAAGTTCTAGCAATAGCAATAAGACAAAACAAGGGGATCAAGGGGATTCGAACTGGAAAGGAAGAAGTTAAACTTTCATTATTTGCTGATGATATGATAGTGTACATAAGCGACCCGAAAAACTCCACCAAAGAACTCCTACAGCTGATAAACTCCTTTAGTAGTGTGGCAGGATACAAGATCAACTCCAAAAAATCAGTCGCCCTCCTATATACAAAGGATAAGGAAGCAGAGAAAGAAATCAGAGAAGCTTCACCATTCACGATAGCCACAAATAGCATAAAATATCTTGGGGTAACTCTAACCAAGGAAGTGAAAGACTTATTTGACAAGAACTTTAAGTCTTTGAAGAAAGAAATTGAAGAGGACACCAGAAAATAGAAGGATCTCCCTTGCTCTTGGATTGGGAGGATCAACATAGTAAAAATGGCAATACTACCAAAGGCAATCTATAGATTTAATGCAATCCCCTTAAAGATCCCATCAAAATTCTTCACAGTTCTTGAGAGGACAATAGTCAACTTTATATGGAAGAACAAGAAACCCAGGATAGCAAAAAAATCTTATTTTATATATATATTTTTTTTTTCGAGACAGGGTTTCTCTGCAGCTTTAGAGCCTGTCCTGGAGCAAGCTCTTGTAGACCAGGCTGGTCTCGAACTTACAGAGATTCACCTGCCTCTGCCTCCCGAGTGCTGGGATTAAAGGCGTGCACCACCACCGCCCGGCTATGTTCCTTATTTTAAAAGTAGCAGAGGACTTTTCCATTGTGTATGAGTATTTTTGGGGAAACAGTATATGACACTGGGAAACTTTTATATAATGAAGCCCAGAACCAAATAAATGAGAGTCCAGCATGTGTCTATTACACAATAGCCAGGCTTCTAAACACAACTGAATTCTTGTGCCATAACTGCCTCAGGTCATCACTTAAATTATGGGATGTAAATATACCCCACTTATTTTCAAATATAAGATACATTTTAAAACCCTATTCTTAGCTGTGAATTTTTGTTCCAACAAAGAAACATTCAACTTCTCAAATTCCACCAATTAATTAATAGAAGGACTAAATATTACTCATTCTCTATTTTTCAGACTGTTCTTTTTCATTTTAACTAAGTATATCCTTTCTTATTATGTTTTAAAACAGTGACTCTGCCTCTCTCTTTCTGTGTGTATTATTCTTCCATTCTTGTCCTGATTTCTCCAAAACAATTGTTTAATATAATCCTAAATTAATTAGCAATGAATGCTTTTACAATATATGTAAGACAGCATTTTCTATAAAGTTCAAAGCTTAGATCTAGTGATTTTTATCAATTGCCATTTTTCATTTATTTCAAAACATTTGCACTAAGTCATTAAAAATGAAGTACTGAACATCTCTAAGTTTTCACCCTATGAGAAAAGAGCAACTTTGCCAGAACTTCCTGACTTTCAAAATGTACATATTATGCATGAAACAGTGGGAACATTGCTTCTAATAGACTTGGACTAAGCAGAAGTAACATTGTGTTCACTTGGATGTTTATGATTTGTTTATTTGGACCAAGTAAAATGTATTGTGATATTGACTCTTGAATGTGCATTATTGTGGCCAGTTTTCCGGCTATTCATCAAATTCACCCATGAACTGTTGTATGACTATCTTTTTACTGTGGAGACACAAAGAAATATCGATTTGCCTCAAATAGGGAACAGATGCCACACCAGACACCTAGTTTAGTGAACAGTGGGCTTATTATTGGAACTTCTGATAGTAGTATCCGTGAGGAGATATTTATAGGAGTGTAGATGACACAAAGGTAGCAGCATCACTAAAAGGACATCCTTAGTGTGAGCATAGCTGAATCCCTGGAGATCCCAAACCACTTGCCTGTGGAAAAGTCTCCATTCCCCAGCAACCAATACTATTTCTGGTACTGTTCTGTAGAGATTTACAAGTCTCAGATATTCGCTGGGAACTTTGAATTTGCTTCCATCCTGAGATTTAGTGGAATGTTTCAATTAGAAGAAAATGGTTGAACAACAATCCATGTCTTCTGATTATTACAAACTTACATGGTTGTAGCAAAATGGCAGGAGAAGACCCAGTAGGACTTCAGAACCTCGAGGAGAGTGAACATTGAACCACAGCAACTGACGCTGACTCTGAAGAGATTGCCCCTTTCCTGAAGCACACTGCCCCTTATTAAAAGAAACTTTTCATCCATTACTGATCACAACTGGCAGGAGTTACTTTCCTGTTGTTAGATTTCCTTCTGTATATGTGTTGCTATTATTGACTAATGAATAAAGCTATTTTGGCCTATGGCAGGGCAGAATACAGCCAGGCTAGAAGAGATAAAGAGAGTAGGAAGAATCAAGGAGACTGCCATGTAACTGCTAAAGAAGACAGATGCCCCAGAACATTACTGGTAAATGTTAAGTCTCATGGCAATGCATAGATTAATAGAAATGGGTTAATTTAAAATGTAAGAATTACTTAAGAAGAAGCCTAAACTATTGGCCAGGCATTATTGTGATTAATATAGTTTCTGTGTAATTATGTAAGGTCTGGGTAGCCAGGTAACAAAAGAACAGTCTCTGCCTACAAAATGGCAGTGATACATTTGGGGCTAACCTGAGGGACCTCCAGTCATTTTGGGTCTGGGTGCTTATATGCCAGCTTGGGGTTAAGAGGAAAGTAACTGAGAGTGAGCCAACAGCTCAGCACTCCTCATCTGGGCAACTGTCCTGATCGGGTCAGCTAGGTGTTCATAAGCAGGAAAATATGGCAGATTCCCACTGCCACACACAGAGACATTTTCAGGCTGCACAAAGTACTGTAAGGCAGATATAAATTTTACTCAGTCAAGGAATCAGAAGCTTTCTGTGCTGGACATTGCTTCCCAGAGTTGAGACGGTGAGCATGGGTCCCAGCGCGCAATCTCAGTACTGGTGGTAAGCATACCTCTGCCATATTGAAAGGCTGAGAGAGGTGAAGCCAGCCACAAAGGCAGAAGCTGTAATCCTAGCGGTATCACTTAGCAAATTAAAGACTCATGCTCAGAAAATGATAGAGATATACAGCAAGGAAGATTCAGCATTCAGATAAAAAAAAAAACCTCTAAATGGTTTACAATATGTTTTAAAAATGTATGTTGACTTTGGAGTGAGAAGAAAAAGATTGTAGATAGTTATAAAAGGAAATAAATTGTTTAAGAAAATGAAACAATGTCTTTTTCCGTATTACAGTAAAAGTAATACATAAGTGTACAGACAGTCATGGATTAAAGAATTAAAAGTAATAGAGGAAAAAATAAGCCATGTACAAATAAAAAATACACAGAATCTGGATTATGTACATTACTGTGTTTTCTTCTAAATTTGACTTCAGAGAGACATTTGATTCTGGGGGATACTAAGTTAAACCAACATAAAGGTATTTTGACTTCAAAATTTGAATCTAAGAAATGTTTCTTTGGAAATGAGGTTTTGCTTTTGTTTCCACAGAAGATGAGAACCTGTGTATTCCTTCCTGGCTAATGTGGTTTAATGGAACAAGACCCTCTAAAAGGTCTCGATGAACACTTAAAGTATTTCACCCAACAAACAGCAGGGAGCAGTTTGATAAAAACATGCCCAAATTTCCAAAATGATTGTTTATAAATATTTGTTTTCATTTAAAATGGGATATGATATAGAAATAAATACTTTAAAATGATACAGACTTTGGTCTATGGATACAAATTTAAGGTCCATTTGCAACACTATTTGCATTTCTGCTCCTGTTTAAGGTATTGTGGTTGTGCAACTCATTTAAAAAGGTAAAGTATAATTAATAAATATAGATTAATAGGTAGTCATTTGTAAGCGTCAAACTTGTAGTCATATTAGTTTGGTTTTCTAGATAAATGGAGATATACTGAAGATATATTTCAGATTCTTCAAATATTTCAAACACCTACAGAAAATGGCATTTAAAATATTTCAAGAACTTAGACTTCTCAAGTTAGACATGTCTGCTTCTGGCAGCACCAATTACTACAGAGATGATGGACATCAAAGAAGCTCATTATAGAATTTGCATTCAATGTGACAAGGCAAGAAATTGCACTTGCCTGGACTGCTTAATGGCATTCTATGTGAACTGGACATGCAGGACCCACAGGAAAATGACTGCTGAAATTGCCAAAAGGTGAGATTGTCCTTCAGGGTTCTGGCTTCATGAAAGAGTCTGACAGACATTCTACAATACACAGAAGAAAGCAACTGACAAACTTTGTCATTACAAGGTTAAAACAGATCTTCAAATTTCCTGCTTCACTGAAAAGTGTGCCAGATATTATGGGCAACTAAATTGAAGAGGTACAAAAGAACTTTTGCTTTAGTGATTTGAATTTAAGGTCAATTCTATTATTATGTATATGTGTTTCTAATCTTGATTAAGGTATTGTGATTGTGTAGTTCATTTAAAATGTAATGTTTAATTAGAAATATAGGTTGTTAATTGATAATCATCAATAATAGTCAAGCTTGTAGTCATGTTAGTTAGATTTGATAGATGTGCATAGATATGTTTCAGTTAAATAGGCATTCTTCATATCTTTCAAAGACGACATAATATGACATTTTAAATGTTTTAATAACTTAGGGCTTTTCATGACAATGAGACACATCTGCTCCTGGCACCACCAATCTATTTCAAGAGTAAGATGGGCATCAAAGAGGCTCCTTATGGAGTTGGTTAGCCATTTGGGCAAGAAACTGCTCTTGCCTGGACTGTTGCATAAACTGGACACAAAGAACCCACAGAGAGAGGACTGCTGAACTTGCCTAAAGGTGAAATGGTCTTTCAGGGTTCCTGATTCAGGAAAGAGTCTGTGAGACATTCTGCAGGACACAGCAGATAGTGACTGAACTGCCTTTGAAATTTCCTGCTTCATGGAAGTCTGCTGGATACTATGGGCCTGTAGGCTGAAGATGGATGCCCCAACGGTACAGAGGAACTTTGGGTGACTGTCCAGGTAGCGAGATGTCTCAGTCATTTCTAGAGTTTTGGAAGTTGCTTACTTCTTGTTCACCTAGGTAATATTGTGTCCTTCTGGAGTCTTTGATGGAGTTTAAGAATAAATAGATAGTTACAGTTTTCCTTGGTTATGACAATAGATAAAGTAGATATAAATATTGTAACTGTAATTCTTGCTTGATAACTGTTTTGTTATATGTAATTTTACTATGTTAAAATAAAAGCCTTTCTTTTTGTTTAAACAGAAAAGGGGAAATGATGTAGGTGGGTCTTCTATATATCTTTGCTTTCATTGGTTAATTAATAAAGAAAACAGCTTGGCCTGATAGGTCAGAACATAGGTAGGTGGGGAAGACAGAACAGAATGCTGGAAGGAAAAAGGCAGTAAGAGAGACACCATGGAGCCAGCCGCCAGGTCAGACATGCTGAATCTTTTCCGGTAAGCTACCACCTCGTGGTGCTACACACATTAATAGAAATGGGTTAATCAAAATATGAGTGTTAGCCAAGAAGAGGCTAGATATAATGGGCCAGGCAGTGTTTATAATACTATTTGTGTGTTGTTATTTCAGGTGTAAAGCTAGCCATGTGGGAGCCAGCTGGGATGAAAAGCAGGCCTGCTTGCCTTCTCACTACATTTGGGTGACTATCCTGGTAGCAAGATGTCTCTGTCAATTCTAGAACTTTTGAAGTTGCTTACAACATACTTCTGTTTACTTAGGTAATATATTCTTCTGGGGACTTTGAAGAGTTGAAGACAGACAGTTATAGTTTTTTCCCTTAGTTAAGATCAAAGATAAATTATATGTGAAACTTTTCAGATACAAATTGCCTAAATATTTTAAGTATAGTTCTTGCTTGATACCAGTTTGGTTATATGTAATTTTACTATGCACCAAATTCCTCTTTCATTATTTATTTAGTTTTTATCAAAATATGATTTACATGTTAGTTCAAATCATTTGGAACTGCCAGATACTTTAATAGCTCATACAAAATATTACAAGGCATTCTATTATATGTACAACTATAATATATGAATTAAATACATAATAAAAGATAAATGATGCATAATAGAGCCATTATTTATACATAAAGAATATAATATTTTTGAACACCTTTCAAAAATACAGTGTTTCTTTCATGTGATTTTTTTGTTGTTGTTGTTTGTGTTTTTGAGACAGGGTTTCTCTGTTTAATAGCCCTAGCTGCCTTAGAACTACCTTTGAAAACCAGACTGTCCTTGAAATCACAGAGATCCACCTGGCTCTGTCTCCTGAGTACAAATGTTGGGATTACCTGTGGGTGTTACCACCACTCAGCAAGAATTTTTTTTTTTAAATTTAAGCCATGTGGTGATATTCTTCTTTTAGAATTGAATAATTTTATAAGTGCACTTATAACACTAATATAAAATAATTTTAAATTTCCTTACATAAGACCCAAAAGACCTAAGTTAGATCTGACCTGAAAGCATTGTCATTGATGACCTGTATGGTACCAGAAGTCATCATTTAACCTTCTGAAGGAAGAAAACAATCAATATTCCTACCAAGCTATGATGTCTATGAATCATAGCAATGACTTACAGGGCATGGTAATCATAAGTATACAGTAATGACATACATAACCAACAGCTCTCTAATTGGACTATAATACCTGTTTAGCAAGGAGGAAACAATGACTGGTACCAAAAACTGACCAGTTACCCAGGGCTGCAGAAATCATGAATCCTAAAAAAGAATCTACAAATACCACTTTGCTAAACCAAAATAATCCTTAACTATATTATACATATTTATCCTTTCACCCACAATGAATTGTCATTCTCATCATTCAAGAAAACAACTCTTGCAACAGGTAGATTCAATTAAAAACAGCTGACCAAAATGCATAGCTGTGGAATCCACATAGAACCAATGTATCTTCAATGCAACTTTCACAGCTTACAACAAGGAAACATTGCAGAAATAGGACTTGAAAAGATTGCAAAAGGTAGAGGATCAGGAGGTTTGCTGTGAGATTGTGGTTCCTAAATGTGAAAAAGAATCTTTATCCATGAAGTCTCAGCAACATGCCTGCCTAAGTATGTCCTCAACATGTTGTCACTAACAGACATGCTAGTATAGAAGGAGGAAATTTCTTGAAGCCTCAAACTTAGACAAAATATTACAGACACCCAAATAATGCTGAAAGTGAGAGAAATAGCATAATCGTGGCTTTTTATTTCATACTCTGTTCC
Source organism: Arvicola amphibius (assembly GCF_903992535.2). Lineage (NCBI taxonomy): Eukaryota > Metazoa > Chordata > Mammalia > Rodentia > Cricetidae > Arvicola > Arvicola amphibius. Next base: position 74,070,679 of record NC_052058.2, read on the forward strand.
TTGAAATGGCATCCTCTACCCTTACAAAGGATTTTTGTAGGGCCGGCGTCTGCCCTTGTTCCTGGGGCTCATCTTGAGGACAGTTTCTGGTTAGATGACAAAGCAAACTGTTTGTTCCTGTGCTACCTCTGTCCCGCCTGGTGATTAGCTGTAGGGCATTGTTAACTCTATTGTTGGTATGGTAATTTCCCACCTGCCTGGAAGGAATTCCTTGGGCAGCAGTGGGGTATATAAGGTTTTCCCCAAATTTAAATAAACAGCACTCGGCTGATCTCCTTTCGAATGAAAAAAAAAAAAATTTCTTTTTCTTTTTTTTTCTTTTTTTTTTTTTGTTTTCTAGACAAGGTTTACTCTGTGGCTTTGGAGCCAGTCCTGGAAACTAGCTCTTGTACACCAGGCTGGCCTTGAACTCATAGAGATCTGCCTGCCTCCTCCTCCTGAGTGCTAGGATTAAATGCGTGTGCTACTGTCATCCAGCTTTAAGTTTCTTTTATTAACTGAAGGGCATGGAGTTTTTATGGGTATGTATATATAATAATGATTAAATTTCAATCAAATATTTTCATCAATTTTATTCTTTCCTTTTTTTTTCTAATTCTCCATTAGTGACTGATCTCAGAGTTTATGTATGCTCTGCATGCTATACTTACTACATTATCTTATACTGTAGAACTTTAAGCTGGGGCTTCTCAGCAGTAATGCTCTCCCCTCCCCTGGGAAAGGGTCAAATGCTTCCTTTTACCTCATCTGATCTGGCAACTTCTCTCCAGCCAATTATTGGTAACAGCCCTTTGAATAAACCAATCATAATAGTTCAAGAACAAACCCCAGACTCCCCCGTTGTTTCTATGGATTTTTGCTTTAAAAGTAGCCTATACCAGACATTTGTGGTCTTTCCGGCTTCTCGAATGCTGAAAGACCCTGTCACAACAGAATTAATTAAAATTCTCATGCTTTTACATCAATTGTGGTGTGAGGGTGGTCTCTTGGGGCGACTCGTTCTCGGTGACTGAACTCCAGGGTCCAACAATACCTGTAACCATCAGAGGTGAATAATTACTTTTATAACATACATTGTTTTCATATACCAAAGTAGGAATCTTTAAGTATTTCCACTCTATCTGTATCTTGACTCACTAACACTTATAGGTACTTATTATGTGCAAGGAACTATGTGAATTTTGTTTATTGCTGAGCCAAGCTTCAGATGGTATCTCAGCTGGAGCAGATCTTTTATTTAACAGTTGAATCTTGGTCAAGTTGTAGAGATTCTGACAAGTCCATAATTTTTTTGTTAACAAGTTAGCTTGACATAAAAAAATACAACAATTGTTGGGCCCTGCTGGTCAAAAGTTGCAGTCTACCAAAGCATTGCAGCTTTCTGTATGCTCAGCAACATAGAAGACTCCCTCCCTCCCTCCAAATGGGATATACTGCTCTCTACTTGATCTCAAATATCTCTGGGACCAGAGGACTGACATTATCTGAAAGTAACCTCTCAGCCTGGATGCCTGATTTATCTCTACTATGACCCTTGGCATAGTTTCCATTTAGAAATCTTTCCCTTGCTGCATATATGGTAACTAAGAGTTGTACTAAGTCCTTTGCTAAAGGACCCTGCTGCATTATAAAAAAGACTTTGGTAGAGTGTGCTATTTAATGCAAGTAATGGTCTAACACCTGGCTCCTAATCCTTTCTATTTCCTATACTCTGTAATAAAGCTGAGCTGGCTCACTGATTCCAGAGAGCTGTCCTATAGCCATCCCAACCCTGTTCCCTGCTTCTGCTCCCTCCACCCTCACGAACCAATGCATTGATCTTTCTGAAGAAGTAGTAGAACCAAAAACACTCCTAATGACAAAAAAAACCTTATTATACAAAGTGATCATTTCATTTCAGGTAAAGTATCTCTTTTACTCTGTTGGATTGCAAATTTCCATGGGAAAAATAGAAAAGAAAATAACCAAAGACACACAATTATTTTGCTTATGGGAATCTAAGCTCAGGAACTCCAAATATTTGGTATTAGACAAAAAGTCTTCCTTACTTTTGCCTTGTTAAGATATTTTCATTTCAGTGGAGGTCAGATAAATATGCCTTCTCTTTCCAAATAGCAGTCAGGGTTCCCTGCCCTGTGGGAAGTCCAAGTTCCTCCCCCATCCATCCAGGTCTAGGAAGGTGAGGATCCAAACAGCCTAGGTTCCCACAAAGCCAGTACATGCAGTAGAATCAAAACCCAGTGCCATTGTCCTTGGCTTCTCAGTCAGCCCTCCTATATTGTTAAATATGTATATGGCATTTTGATGAGCACTAAAATTGTAAAATTGATTATTTTTTCAAATGTTTAATATCTACCAATCCATCTGTCATTACTTTCCATCAAATACATGCTACTTTATCTTTGAAATATTTTTTTCAAATAAAGATTACAACTAGAAAAAAATGCTTCCTCTTCTGGAGTTAAAACTATGATTTTTTTCTGCCATGCATAGTGACAATAAATTCCAGTACTTGGGGGTACAAAACACACAGATTTTTTTCAGAGTATGAGACAAGAATTATCTACATAGTCAATTCCAGGGCAACCATAGTTGACCAGCATAGTAAAACCCATTCTCAACAAAACAAAACAGAACAAAAAACACATCTATGTTTTTTTTTTTTTTTTTTTGGTTTTTTTCGAGACAGGGTTTCTCTGCAGCTTTAGAGCCTGTCCTGGAACTAGTTCTTGTAGACCAGGCTGGCCTTGAACTCACAGAGATCTGTCTGCCTCTGCCTCCCGAGTGCTGGGACTAAAGGCCACCATAGCGATTTTTATAGTAGAATTATGGGTTGTTAAGAAACACATGAGAAATTTAGTGTGAATTAAAGTGCTGGTGCTTATACTCACAAAATGTGCTCAGATATTAGAATTATAAATAAATATCTTCCAGTTCAGAAACCTATTTCTAGAATGAATTAAATTTTAATCCATTTATGAATTCAGTTGTGTGTGAGCTTGGTTTTGGTTTGTTTGGTGGCTTGTTTTGGTTTTTGGTATATTTGAGACAGAGTCTCTTACTTTCTCCACATAGTCTTGGCTGTCCTGGAACTTGCTCTGCAGTCCGGGCTGTCCTCCAGCTCACCGAGATCCATCTACGTCTACCTCTTGAGTGCTGTGATTAAAGGCATGTACCATCACTAACTGGGTGGAGTAGTCAGTTGTTTATATTAGTCACATTTTACTGCTAATATAAACATTTTACTGCTGCTTAGCAATAACAATTATTTTGAAGTCATTTTTTTTACATATTGGATATATGTCCAGTTTTTGAGCCTGCTAGTCAAATGTTATACTATGATAGACTGAGGATAGGCTTAGCACTATAGCTCTGCTTCAGAATATTAGCAGGGATTGCTGCAGGCACCTTTAGGGTGAAGTTTTGCTCAGTGTGACTCATCAGGCTCCAGACTGAAGTTATAACAATTGCCAGGAAGAAGTTTTCATATCATAGATGATGATCAGACCCCCTAAGCAGTCAAATCATTCAGGTGTGCAGTGATCCTTCATTTCTATCCAGTTACGTCTCACTCTGTTACACAACAGAAATTATTCAGTTAAGCCCATAGTCTTGTAGACAGGGAAATGCATTTCCCAAGAACCAGGAGAAGTTGAAAGGTTATTTTTAAACAAGACTTAAATCAATATCAACTTTTAAAAAGATTTTTATTCCTATGTTAATGAATATGTTATAAATTTTCACTGGTTATATATCTTTGGCAGAAATAGAAAGATAGGGACCATTTTGTAACATATGTTAGCATCCTGAATTAATAGACAGTGATAACTGAGAACAATTTATTATACGTCAGGGAAAGGATATTTCAATGTCTCTCCATGGTTCTATAGAGGTAACAGGATCAAAATATTAATAAATAAAACATTTATGATTGTTCCACAATATTTTAGAGGCATCATATGTATTTTGTTAATATTCAGAACCAAGGACAAAAATAAAAGCAAAGTTATTTTTAGATATTTATATACATACATACATACACACATACACACACACACACACACATATGTGTGTATCTGTTTGTTCTTTAAAATCAGTTTTTATATGTCGCAATAATATTCAAAGTAAAACACAATATCAATTGGGAGGCATAGAGGAGGTTGTAGGAAAGTTACTAGAAGTGGGTGCTGGAAGACAGAAAGTGTTGTCTTTTTTTAATTAAAAAATAAATCACATGTTCATATTTCTCATGTAAGTCTCCAAAGGTCAATGTCCACGACTGAGATAACATTGATAGTCTTTCGTTTTCTCATAATATGACAACCTATAAAAGTTATTTACCATAATCAACTGCCTGATACATGCAACTTAAAAGTGATATTCAAAACATTGAATAATTAGTATTTAAAAGTTTCTCATTTTACCATTATGTGTAACTTGGGTATGTTTTAAAACAATATGTATTCAGTACACACATGTATAGTAAATCTTGTACACTAGACTGTTGTTGTCCATTGTCTGATTTGAGTTAAGGCCCCTTCCATGAGATGAAACCCATACTGATTCTGCTTCACTCATCAAGAACCTGAGACCTAGGGGAACCCATGACCAAGGGGAAAACCTAACATTGCTATTCTACTAAAGGTATATAGCCATTAATTATTCCTAGCAATACCATGCTAGGTGATTGCATTCTTCTGGCATCATCAGAAAAGTTTAGTTCCCATGTGTCCAGAGTCCACGTCATTGCTGTTTTCCTGCCCAAGGTCGTTGGCCTTCTCCCATTTCACACAGCTGAACCACCCCTTTGTAGCTGAACTACTACTCTGGCACGCGGCTGTGCACCGTTTGGCTGGCCCACCTCGTGGCAACTTGGCAATTTCAGCTTTTTGCTGAAATTCCTTCACCACTTCTCTGGCTTCTGCCAGGACTGCTCTAATCAGGCCACGCTCTGTCTCCAGGGGGCAGGGACTACTCTGACTTGAGTTCTCAGTTCTGATCCGCAAATGCCTGGCCTGAGGTCTGGACAGTAACCTTGCAGATGGCGACTGCCTGCAAGCTCTGGGTTCCTGGATATTTTCCCCAATTCATACCTTCTCCATAAACAGACGTGCTGCTCTTAGTTAACTAAATGTGTTATTAATTAAGTCTCGGGTAATTCATTCAGGTACTGATCTAGGACCTGCCTTACTGCTGCAACTTCGACACCTGCTGGCCAATACATGTTATTACACCTACAACAATTTTCTGAAAATTAAAATAGAGGTAGGTTAATTTGGTTAATAAATAAATTCGAAAATTGTAAACCAACCCCCCAAAATGAAGGATAATATCCCTATCAGGATATTTTGTAACCATTTTGATTCTACTATGGATGGAATTCTGCAAGAATTATATGAAGTACCTTGTACATACATTTTTGTGATCATGGCACTTAGCTTTGTTCTTCATATTATATAATTAAAGAAATGGTTTGATAGCAGAGTCAAGAATGAGAAACTTTTAGGAAGGATACAGTCTTTAGCTGAAAGGATTCATACTATTGAAAATTATAACCTTAATTTGAAAGGCAAAATTCAATCCTTGTCAATGGGTTATGAAACCTCATAAAAGGGCACTGAGAGATTATCTGAAAAGATTCATACTGCTGAAAGTGGAAATCAAAATATGTTAAAATGTTATAAGTTAGCAGATAGAACATCTCTTCAGGAAGGCAATCTGCCTCTCATCCAAATAATATTCAAGGAAGAAAAGATATCATTAATGGAAAAATTTAATACCTAGCAATCACATGTGCAGAATGAGAACCAGAAATTTCATGATTTGTTGAAGTCATTAGAAATAGTGATGAGTTAAGAAATTCAGGCTTTACAAAAAACGGTGATAAAAAGATTTGGATCGATTGTGGATCTTATCAGAACTGATATGCAATGAGAGGAGTTAAAGGGAAAGGATTTAGCTTCAGCAGAACCTATCAGAGTCAGAGATGACTTACCAAAAGCTTTAGCTACTTTTCCTGTTATTACCTTGGAAAAGCCAGAAAATATTCAATAACCAAACAGACATAGAGAATGTAAATAGTTATGAAAGATCTAAAAGAAATTAAGCAAGTTTTAGTATCTTATGGCACACATTCACCATTTGTTAGGGAGATAGTAAAGACACTGGATTCAAGCAATAAGGGTATTTCACATGATTGGCTTCCATTAGTCTCAGAGGTACTTAAAGATGGGCTACAGCTTTAGTGGATGTGCTTTTGAGGAAAGGAGGTTAAAGCCTTATAATGGCAAGGAATAGTCAACAAATTTGAGGTTTCCCAAGATCAAAGTTTTGGTGAGGGCTGTTATGCTGATCTACAGAATCAAGTATTTACAATGAACCACATCTTGTTCCTATGGCATACAACAGCCTTGAATGCTTGTGACAGTATTCAAGAACTAGAAAGAAGAATTGAATCATATACTAAGGTTAAACAAGGCCTAAGAGAACACTTTAGTGATTTTTTTTTTTTTTACAAAGTTTAACTAAAGCTGAACAAATAGGGACAACAGATCCAGAAGCTAGATGAGTACTTATTGACTCTCTGGCTTTTGAAAATGCCAACTTAGAATGACAAAAGATATTTGGGCCTTTAAGGTCAGATCAACACAAAATGGATAAATGGATCCTGAACATGGTTAGTGTTGTGCCATTTGCCTGTAATACTGAGGCTTGTGTATGAAACCAACATCAAAATTCCAAATGTTTTAATTGTGGAAGAATAGTACATCTGAGAAGTCATTGATGACAAGGCATTCCTAGAAATAATGTTTCCTCTGGTAATAACAAATAAAAGGTCTCAATATTCTGGATTATGTAGAAGATGTGGCAAAGGCCAACAATGGACCAATGAATGTAGATCAACAAAAGATAGACAAGGCAACCTTTGGGAAACTCTTTGAGGGGGGGTTCTTGCAGGCCCCCAGGTTAAACAGTCATTCCCAGTCATTCTCTAGGACAGGTATCCCAAGGAAAATTTTAAAAATCTAGTTCTTGTTATTAAAAACCATACTGTTCTAGAATATAGAATAAGCATGGAAGATAAATAAAAAATTTCAACACAAAACATAAAGAGTATATTTGGCAGACTTCTATAAATGATCAAAGACTAAATCAGAGAGTACAAATAAATAACTTCGTAATTGAAGGATTTAGGTGCAGATGTGACTATTATTACTCCAGGATCTTGGCATCTATATTGGCCTCTTCAGGAGACAGTTTTTCAATTCCTAGGAATTGGAACCTGTTATCAAGTCAAACAAAGCATGAGTTGGGTTAAATGCATAGGGCCAAAAGGACAAAGAGGAAGGCTGAGTCCATATGTAGTATATAACAATGAATCTATAGGGTCATGATCTGCTGTAGCAATGGAAACCCCGATTAACACTCCTGCAGTCTCAGAAATGGAACATAAACTTACTCATTTCTGGAAAGGATATTATAAGGTACTATAAAAAATAATCATGAGTCATTTAGGCTGTGCAAAGACACAAAGCAAGTAGCAAACCTTCAGAGTTACCAATGGCCCTACCTTTAAATGTTTAAGTAAGCCGGGCGGTGGTGGCACACGCCTTTAATCCCAGCACTCGGGAGGCAGAGGCAGGCGGATCTCTGTGAGTTTGAGACCAGCCTGGTCTACAAGAGCTAGTTCCAGGACAGGCTCCAAAGCCACAGAGAAACCCTGTCTCGAAAAACCAAAAAAAGTGTAAATGTTTAAGTAAGGAAACAGTAAGGAGGAAACAATGGCCTTTAACAGAAGAAAAATGGCAGGCCTCAGAACAGCTGTTACAGAATCAATTAGATGCTCACCATATTGAAGAATCAACCAGCACTTTGAATTTCCCTATATTTGTTGTAAAACAAAAATCTGGAAAATGGAGAATAGTGACAGATCTAAGAGCTGTTGATAATGTAATTCAACCAATGAGCCCTCTACAATCTGGTATTCCTTTGCCTTCCCTATTGCCTAAAAGATGGCCTCTTATAGTTATGGGTTTAAAAGATTGTTTCTTCATAAAATGTTACAAGAAAATGACAGAGAAATATTTGCCTTCATAGTGTCTACTTGTAATTCTTAGCCTAATAAGAGATATCAGTGGAGGATCCACCCACGGGGAACATTAAATCCACCCACAGGGAATATTAAATAGCCTGTATGTTGGCCACTGGAAATACTATGTAAGCAATTTCATGAAAAGGTCAAGTAGAACCTAACAAAGCAATATTACAAAACAGGTGATAAGAGAGCCAACCTTCAAGGAGAAATATGTGGCATTACAAACCAGTAGATAAAGTTATTAAATGTCCCTGAATTCTGGATCCCTCTATTCTTATCACTCAATCTCTTTTGTGATAACCAGTTTTGGGGACACCCAGATTTGTTTGATATTAAAAGTGAGGTACAGTGCTTTCCTGCTCAGTGTCTGTCTTCTTTAGACATTTCTATGTGGTCTGTTTAGCTGGTAACTTTGTGAGACTGACTCTATATAATTTTGACTGTTAAAATAAAGAGGGAATGTTGTCACTGTAAGGCCTCATGCTTGGGGGAATGGAAAGATCATTCCATTTACCTGACCATACAGAGAAGTTACACTGCTGAGATGTATTGGGAATGAATCCCACTTTGATGGGAGAATCATGGTCTCACAAGGTTTCCACAGATATAACAGTGACTTTTCCAAAAGGCAAGTGTTCCTGAAGCTCTGTAAAAGAGGTGCCCTATACGTTATTCACTTGTGGGTCTGCCTTCATGAATCTGTAAGCTGTAAATTTATTTTATAGTCTTGTGAGTGCCATTTTTTTACTTAATTAAGGGGGCAAGAAGACCTATATACTGATCTGGAACTGATGTGATATTCTTCTTCATGAAGACCAGCTTTAATGTTAACAGAGCCACCAATCAAGCTTCTGAAGAAGGAAAGCAACCTCCAATCCTACACAGCTGTGATAACATGATTCACAATACCAAAATGTTGCTCTAACTACAAGGGTGCAGTGTTCATACACAATAGCCCTTTTATTGGACGATAAGAGGGAAATCATGTCTGGTACTAGAAACCCAGCTAACTACCAAGATCTAGTGAGGAATAAATATCATAAGAGATGTAAAAAACACCCTTTTTTTAAATTAAAGCAACATAAGCTATAACTGTAGTGATGAGGCGAGCAGGCCTGCTTTTCATCCTGTCCTGCTCCCGCATAGCTAGCTTAGCCCCGGAAATAACAACACACAAATTGTATTCATTTAAACACTGCTTGGCCCATTAGCTCTAGCCTCTTACTGGCTAACTCTCACATCTTGCTTAACCCATTTCTAATAATCTGTGTAGCACCACAAGGTGGTGGCTTACCAGGAAAGATTCAGCATGTCTGACCTGGTGGCTGGCTTCATGGCGACTGTCTCAGAGAGCAGAGGCATGCCGACTGACTAACTTCCCTTCTTCCCAGCATTCTGTTCTGTCTACTCCACCTATCTAAATCCCTCCCTATCAAAAAGCCAAGGCAGTTTTTTTTAATTAACCAAAGAGAGTCCTCCATCATATAACTACACTATAAATATTTGTTGATAGACCTGTATAATCCCCATTTCTCATCAAGGAATCTTCTCTTTGTAGCATAGAAGACAACCATAGAAAATGCTAACCAATAAAAACTGACAGTTGTGGATCTCAGTCCAAAAGAATACAACTACTATAAAACTCTTTCAAAAGGCTTGGGAATCATTGTGGATGATGAGAAATGAAGAATGCGAAAGCCAGAGAAATAAAGAGTTTGTTTTGAGATTATATCTCCTATGAATGTCAGAAACTGCATGCATAATGGCCCATCAACATGATTGGGTAAGCATAGGATAAACACAGACAACAGTCGTCTAGCTAATATGGATCAGGGAATGAACGCATCACTCAAGCTTATATAATGAATTTTAGAAATCTAAAAAATGCCAAGAACAGGAGAAATAGTCTTCTGCAGGGAAGGGCATACCAAGTGATTTTTAAAACCAAAGGTTCAGCCCTGAGAACATACAAAAAAGTAACATTTTCAGACTGAAAAGTTTTGTAATCATATATTTAGAAATAAAGATACATATATATATATATATGCACACATAATCATGTAATATACAAATATGCATTTATTTAACAACTACTAATGAAAACTATAGGCAATTAATTTGAAAGCAAGTAAGGAAGGACAAATGGAAAAGTTGAGAGAAGATAAAATTATGTAACTGTATTAACATTTTATAAATAAAAGAAATAATAAAAAGCTATATTTTTCAAAAAGTTCAACTTCCTTCTAAGTGTTCATTCTAGTGGTATATACTGAATCATATATTTAACCATGGCATTTACTGTTTTTCAGATGTTTTGTCTGCATTGGTAGGCCAGTCTTTCTTTTTTTTTGTTTTACACTTTAAAGTACTCAATTAATTTTGAAGATGTTTCATTAAGCTTTATTATACTCATTAAACTAAAAGAGTAATTGCTACTTTACACACAGGCACAAACATACACAGACATGTCACAGAAACATTTTATTGGTGGCTAAGAAATTGAATTACTGTCACTGTCCATAAAGCAAGTTTAGATTCTATTTAATACAGTCATTCAGAAATAAAAGCTTTATATTCAACCTACCAAGTAATTTGTTAAAAAGTTTTATTTGATTAGTTTATTCAAGCACTCAGTTTTAGGAAAATTTCTACAGCTGAGTTTTTAGAGAGTTTATGTTCAATCCTTTTTGTAATATTTTCAATATAACATTTTATTTAAAATATGTATTTTTACTGGTAATGAAAATAATGGTTTCATTAACAGCATAAAAATGTCTAATACTATAAATCCATCTAATTCTCTATGCTGTAACATAGTAATGGTAAAAATAATATTATTTGAGCTTAGGCATATTGTTCTTTTTAAACATTTTTTACCTGGAAGCAACAAAATAAAGTTTTTATAAAGCATCATGACTAGAAAGTAATACATTATGTAAGGATACAGAATCTTTCTAGTGAAGAGCACAACATGAAATATTTTGTAAAAATTTTATTTTACTCTAAGTATCATCATTTGTATCACAAAAACACTAAGCTAATACAGATTTATAAAAGTATACATATAAGATTCTGAAATATATCTTTTGATAAGGAAAAAGTAAAAATAAAAACAGAATAGCCTTGCCAAATCTCCTCTTGTAGAAGTTTCTAAATAGTTTACTTTTCTAGTAGATGAATGCTTCCAGAGGGAATAATTAAGCAACTAAGTAAAGCCTGCAAGGATAATGTACAGGACTGATTACCTGAAATATAGACACAGGAAATATCAGAATTAATCTCCATTTATACCTATACCCATGATATAGTCTTGGGGTTGGATTTTAGTCACTGTCTAGCAATTAGTAAACTAATTAAAGTCAAGTCTTTGCTATACTTAAATTTAAATAAAATTATATATAAATTTATGTAATATATATTTTTCCAAACTTTGAACTAGCTTACACAGTACATCCTTTTCTTTGTTATTTTAATATTTTATTGCCTTCTATTAGTAATGGGCCTAATTATGACATTTTCATGCCTGTGCAAATACAGTTTGGTCATATTTATACCATAACCACCTCCCATTCCTGTAAATTTTCTTTTCTCTTTATAACCAGTGAAACTTCTCTTTTCTTGTTTTCTTCATTTGCTTGTTTGTCTGGACAATACATTGATTAGAACATACATAGACTAGACAAAGTTTGTTACAAGCCTATGTTCCTTACCAGTGGTTAGACTGTTGAAGCCAACATCTCCTCCTGTCTCACCAACCTCTACATTTATATAAATCCTCAGTAATTGGTGGGACCTGCCAGTAACTCCCCGTGCAGTGACCGAATATTATCAGGTCCAGTCTCTTGGACAATTAGTGCTCTGGAATCAAGAGTGAAACAGCTACATCATACTGGTATTACATTCTTTTCCTACTTGTTCTTAGTACTCAGTTCCTTGGAGAGAGAGCTTATGGCTTTCCCATTTGTGATAAGGCACTAAACAGCTGTATGTTTGCTAATTTACAACCAATCTCATTTGAATCTCTGCAGTCATTGAAGACCAGTGCTCAAAAAAAATGCTTCTCTGAGCAAAAAAAACAGCACCATTGTTCTTTGTGAACAAACATAGTTATTTAGAAAAGAATTTGACAGGCACATAATGCACTTTTAACAAAACAACATCAGTGTGATATTGTTTATTAAGAGTCAGTGTGGAAGCCTATGTCTTTAATTTCATTATTCAGGAGACAGACATAGATGGATCTTTGTGAGTTTGAATCTATCCTGATCTACATAGTACATTGCAGGATGCAGGTGGATTTTTCTTTCTGGACATCTTGCTTTCAAATCATCATATTGAGACTCCTTATTAATTATGAAAACTCTGCTGAATGCTTGGGCATTTAAAAAACTAGCTCTTATAACTTAAATTAAGCCATTTATATTCAATTATGTGTTGCCAAGTGACTCATGGCCTCTACCTTTTTCTCATGTCTGTTCCCTCTGTGGTTGCTTGCAATTCTGCCTTTTTCTTCTTCCCAGAATTCTCTCTACCACCGAAATCCTGCCTAGCAAATTGCCAGCTTAGCTTTTTATTAAACCTACCCGAGTGACACTTCTTCACAATGTATTCCACTACACAAGGAAAGAAAATGCTACATAATAATAGACCCTGTCTCAAAAACCTATGGAATTAAAATGTGTGTCTTTCTGGGGAGATGAATAATGATATGCCATGACTGAAAAACAAGCTGCATGTATAAAGATGCCAGTATCATGGAAATGAAATTTTCTACAAAATAAGTCTTCAGAAGCAAAACACACAACCTGTTGTCCAGGTGGGGCAAGGCTGCATATCAAGCTGACAGAAGAACTTGGCACATAATGTATAAGCTGCTCACATATTAAAAAAATGAAGGAATCATATGGAACAATTTGGCATGGTCAAGGTCTTCCTGAACAAAAGCCAGAGAGACCATCAGTTAAAATGGGGCTCCAGTTGTGGAGGGAAATGCAGTGTTTGAAGAGTTGTGGAGAGATACTCAGGCAGCAACTTTAATGTAGAAGCATTTGTATGAATTCATGATGTTCTGATTTTCAATCCTAATTGAAGAAGTGTAAGAGCATGTCATAGATATTTTTCACATTACATAAAATAAAAAGTAGAGAAGACAGGTTGGTGCCAAAAAGGATGTGTCTTCGAAACCATGCCAAGCAGACCACGTCTACCATGTCCTAGCTCTTAATGGTATGAGCCTTCAAATGCTTCCAAAAATTGAGAACAAATTTGTTAAGACATGAACCTTTATTGAACATTCAAGTTCATATCACAAAGATAATATGCCCTCTCAAATAAAAAGTACTTCTATTTTTATTGTAAAAAAAGAATATTTGATTTGTAATTCTAGTTTTTTATTTTATCTTGTGGGAAGGAAATTATAATCAAAAACAACAATATAAAACAAAACAAAAAAACACATGAATACCATTCTTCTATATTTTATTCTAATTTGTTTTTATATTAGACATTTCAGTACCTCTAAAAATTTTGCTATTCTAGGTATCAAAGACAATCTTGATTAGGTGCTGAATGTTAGCTGGTGCAATTTGTGGCTATCATTATTAGGCAAGATATACAAGATGACTACCATTTTGACATACCGATGAAGATGTCTATCAGTGTTCTAATTGTTACTAGTTTACCTATCTGAAGAATTCCTTTACTTTCATGACACAAGGAACCTTAACAGACACATCACATTCTACTCTTCGGTTGTGTACTATTTCTGACAAGGTAATATGAATGTTAATGTACCTTTCAACATGATGTCTATCATGAGGGATGAAAAGGGTACTCAGTCATGTCTTCCATGTTTAGTACATGGCATTACTACCTCACTATTGCTTTAGTCTGCAGCTCAGTACTTCTCCCAGGAACCTATAGGTGACACATTCAATGTCAGTAAAAGAAGGGAGAGTTCTAATGTTGCAGCTTTACCGCTGCAATAATAAAACTATGTGATATAAGAGGCTTATGGGAATCTGTTTCCTCAAGGACTTTAGAAGCTCAAGGTCAGACTATACATAGGTTTGCTCCTTTCTTTGGCCTTTTATTGTGATTATCACATTACCTTCTCCTTGCTTTGTTTTCACAACCCTTTATGTATATACAGGAATGACTTTCCTTCCTCTTTAAGGGCGTTAATGACATTGAATGAGAGCATACTCTTTGTAATGTCATTATACAGCAATTACTTCTTTAACTTGGAGTTACGTTGTAGAGATAGGACTTACATATATAAATTTGAGAGGACACTGTTCATACTCTGAAAATCTGAGGTTCTAAATCACACATGCTTGTTTTGACATGTCTTGTGGATGTAGTGAGAAAACTGTTTCCAAAATTACTCCATAAAAACAATTTTCTGAAATGCTTTGACAATCATAAACCATCCAGAAGTAGTCTCTTATCTACAAATTTTTGGACACTCAGGACCTCTATAATACTCATTAAACTCTGTTAAGCATTGAGTTAAGTTGCCTGTGACGAGTCATATTTACCTACCTTTTCTATCATAAAGATAATAATGAATAGTCAGGATGATCCATACTAGGAAGAAATAATACCTCTGGGGATTAAAACGAAAGTGCAGCAAGTAAAAATTGTAATGGATGACAGTCAAGGCTCACCAATTCTCTTAGTACCTACTTATTGTAAGAACTAAAAGCAGATTTTAAAATTAGTTAATTAATTGAATACTTTAGCATATATAGTAGAAAAAGATCTCACTTGAAGGCATATGAGGAAAGGTTTGCAATTTATAAAGAAAACTCTAGTGGTATATTATTTGTGTTTTAATAAATAAAGCAAGCCTGAACATCAGAGGATAACGCAGCCAAGCTAGTTAGCTATACAGGCCAGGGAATGGTGGTATACACCTTTAATCCCAGAATTTTGGAGACAGGAACAGACACATCTGAGCCTGCCTCTTTTATTAACTTAGACATGTCTGAGTTAAAGGCCACCCTTGACTATACAAGATCGATCCAGAAACAGATGCAAGTGAGGGTGTTTCACACCTTTAATCCCAGCACTGTTGATTCACACACCTTTAATCCAAGCCCGAGGGAAGTGGAGACAGGAGTGATATGGCTGGGAAGAGAGAGGAAGAGAGAGAGAGGAACTCCTTGGAGTATGAACTCTGAGAATGGTGGAGAGCATTGCAGTATTGTCCCTTAGTTTGTCTGAGTCTTGGGAGAAGTAAGATCTCTCTAGTGGCATGGTTAGTTTGCTTTTCTGATCTTCAGGCTGAACCTCAGTATCTGTCTATGAGTTTTTATTATTTGGGAAACGGCAACCATTGTGTTTTTTCCAAGCCAAATGTTCTCAAAGCTTTTTATAGGGTACTTGGGTTATAATAAATCAGATCTGAAGACCGAACAGGGTCCGGCATGTCATAACAAATGATGAAGCATGTGACTAACCACAGAGTTTGCAAGTATCGCTGGTCTCATGCTTTTTTTCACGGAGAGCGACACTGTGAGCAGTGCTCAAAATATGACTTTCATAATACTTTCATTTCTTTGGGAGGATATAAATATTTTTCCAACATATACATCATTCCCTTATACATCTTGCATGTTTAGGGGATAGTTAATCTCGTTATTAATTGCAGAAAATCATTAGAGCTCCCCAATTTTCAAGTTTCTTTAAAAATAGTGCAGGGATATGAGAAAGTGAGGATTTTATTGAACATCCTGTTTTTTTAATTTTACAGAGCTCGCCCTCAGTTTTTGTCTATACTACCATTTAGAAATACATGATGGAAATTGCTATAGTCATTTTACTAAAAACCCAACAGGTATTAAATCCTTGAGAAGCAGGGTCATTCTACCTAAGATAATCCTAACACATGTGACAAGAAAAGGGAACTTCTAGAAATTAAAAGTGAATTCAATATTTTAAAAATGCACTTCTTATTCCTCATATTGTATGTGGTTATAAATGAAACTCAAATCAGGCATGAAAATGATATTTAGTCTTGGTTACAGTGTACACATGCAAATGAAGAAGCATTAATATTTGCAACTTCATTTTGTGGAACATTTGCTTTAAATTCAATACAGCTTCATTTAATGGCCGTGGCTGCCTTACTTTTAATATATTCTGAGGATTAAATGAAATAATACCTGCAAAATTACTTAGAACACTACTCGGCATGTATGATGTATAAATTCAATATTTGCTATTTTTGTGATCTTCATAATTGTTGAGTAACTCTTTTTAAATTAACATACAAATAAGAGATGATAATTATACCTTTTTTCATAAGGAAATTATGTATCTCGGGTGCATTTTTCATGATGTTACAAAAGTTCACTCAAATCTTAATTTAGAAATCATTGGCATGTGCAATTAACTATCTGCACAAACGTGGGTCATCATAAGATTTCCACAGACTCCTTCTCTTGTGTTTGTCACTGAGACTATACATCTGAATGAAAGACATAACATCCACCCTTCCTGATATGTATATGATATTTTGTGATTATTTCTCACAAAATATTCATGAAAATAATTTGTTCGACTTAGTGCAGAATTTAGATTTACTAAAATGTATGTGACTCCTAGGAGGAATGTCCTAAACCTTTGGACAGTCCTATATAACACACATGTACTTAGTTAACTATAGACTCTTGGGTTTACTATGTAGTTTAAAATGTGATAGAGGCTGTGTTGTTTTGTTCCTATTGTTTTATCTTTGCTTCTGGAAAATCTCCAGACTTTGGAAGTCCACACAGAAAGTAAACCAGGTTCACAAATCAAACATCAAAAACACTAAACAACATGCCTTAAGTGATCCCTTTTTATGCAGCTGGGTAGAGTAATACCCTTTATTCACAAGGACTTGCTTACATGACTCACAGTGGGTACTCACAAAAAAGATACTACTGAATAACTTTTTACTCTCTCTAATATCAACAAATACACACATGGATACTAGTAATACCAAAGTGATAGGATAGAATAAATGCAACTATACTATAGTAAAAATCATATGCCATTTTTGTCTCTCAAATTATATTATTCTACCATGGCCACACTTCTGCTTTCATGATGTGCAATACTACAATATCAAAATGGCAATAAGAGGTGATGGGAATGATAGAGGGATTGCAACATAGCTTTAGGAGACACACATAATTTACTGGAACACTGGATCCATCAGTGCTTAAATACTGTCATGACAAAGCATCTACAAAAACTAAGGAAAAGGTAAGCAACAAGAAATTCACATTCTGCAATGAATGATGTGAGGCAATGTGAAATTGCAAAATATATTTTAAAAGTGCTCAAAATTTAAACTATTATTTATTTCTGAAAATTTTCATTATAATGTCATTGATCAGAAAGGAGTATCTGGTCCTGGAGAAAATAAAAGTGTGTATGTGGGTCTTTCCCTGTTGTGGTTGTTGTTTTGTTTTTTTTTCATTGTTGAATTAAGAACATTTATTGGACAAGCTACTGAGTATTGAAATTATAGGCTTGTGTCACTGTACCAGATTATATAATGCTGGGTTTGGACTCGGGGCCTCATGCATGCTTGTTAAGTTTTAAACCTACTAAGCTACATTTTTTGCCTCATAAAGCATTTCTGCTAGTAAGGGAATTATTGTACCAAGCAAGCTGCCACACGCTTAATTTCTTGTAAAGCACTACCTGCCTTTCCAGGGAAAAGGCAAGGGAAATAAATAAATAAATAGGAAACATTCTGGACTGTACAGTATATGTCTTCTCTTAATTATATAAAATAATCTCTGATGGGGGATTCTCCTTTGTATGCTGTGAATAGTCGAGATAGAAGCCTTGTAGCCCCACCGGAGCAAGACAGAATTTTACCTGGTAGCCACTGCCATGTGGTGATACACAGATTAATGGAGATGGGTTAAATCAATATGTAAGATTTAGCCAATAAAAAACTAGAGCCAATGGGCCAAGCCGTTATTTAAATAATATAGTTTCTATGTGATTATTCCAGGGGGCTGAGCTGCTGAGCAGGTGGGAACCAACAAGTGGCCTCCCAACAACAGATCTGTTACTATAATATACCATAACTGCACATATTATACCTAGGAAGATCCTTGACTTTAACTAGATTCTATAGAATCTCTTGTCAGTAGAAAGAGTTGTTTGATAGTCTTTTGGACTATTTTCAAATTCACAATGTCTTTATCATTTACAAATTTAACAGTTATATGTGTTGTCTCTAAGCTCAGAAATTTTGCCTTATTGATCCAAAGATCCTCAAGGTCGGAGGACTGCTGGATGCTCAGGACTGGAAGAGGCTGATGCCTCAGTCAGGGTGAGGCATCATTCTTCACATTAGTCAGCAACCTCCGTGTAGCTTCACCTGCAAATCAACTTCCATTTCTTTCATAGACATGTTGCTGTAGAGGATAGCACCTTTTTTGTGTGCTTATTATCAAGGCTTTCATCTTTCTTTTGAAGCATAGTCTTTGAAAAAAGTGATTGTATGATTTTAGAGTCTTTTGGCAGATATTTGAAACTGTAACTTTTACAAACATAAAATTATGAGATGCTACCACTTAATTTCTTAATACTGAAGATATTTTTCAAGTAATTAGATCTCTCATAACAAGTAACATATATACTTACTATTATTCAATTTTTCTATTTTTAAATTTATCTTCATTAAATTATGATATTAATGAGCAAAAAGTATTACATGAAAACATCTACACATTATTTCAAAGGAGCACATTTTTGTTCCCAAACTCTTACCTAGAAGTTAGCATTTATTTCCACTCAACTATTCTTTCAAAATATAAAATTTCTACTTAATTAATTTGGATTTTATTTTGCTTTTATTTAATTTTCTTTGAAGTTTCCTAGCCATCAAAACACAGTTTTCAATGTCCCCCTCTATATGTCTAATAGTGATTTAAATGTCATAGCTTCAAAATGTGAAAGAAAAATTTCTCTAAGTTCAGTAAAAAGCCTCCTTAGCTTGCTTTCTAGCAATTTTGAGTGTTTAATATCTGCTGAAAATTAACACAGTAGATGATAACACTTTTCACAGTCTGTTGCTGCAAAAGCTTTTCTATATCTCATTGTGAATAAAGTCATATGGTAATATATTTCAAGAGTTTATAGAATATATAACTTATTAGAAGATAAGAGAAACATTAGAAAATTTTAATCTTCTATTATAATATTGAGTATGTTATAGGAAGCATTGAATTTTAGTAAATGTTGAATAGGTAAGGGATTTTGAAATCTGAAGTTCGAGCAATAAATATGTTAGACATTTTTATATTCCTGTAAAAATTAATTCAAAGACCAGACACTTTATATAATATTTTTTCTCAATTTTTTATTAAAAATTTCCCGTTAGTTCTGTCCTGCAGTCTCAGTGGGTAAACGCACCCCTCACGGTTCTGACTTTCTTTCTCATGTTCTCCCTCCTTCTGCTCCTCATCAGGACCTTGGGAGCTCAGTCCGGTGCTCCAATGTGGGGCTCTGTTTCTATCTCCATCCACTGCCAGGTGAAGGTTCTATGGTGACATGCAAGATATTCATCTGTATGTCTATAGGATCTGGCCTTTTCAGGCTCCCTCTCCTCAGCTGCCCAGGGAACTAGCTGGGGTATCTCCCTAGATACCTGGGAACCCCTCTAGAGTCAAGTCTCTTGACAACCCTAAAATGGATCCCTTAATTAAGATATATGCTTCCCTGCTCACATATCCACCCTTCCTGTATCCCAAGCATCCCATTCCCCCAAGCTCTCCCCATCCTCCCCTTCACGCTTTTCTCTCCCCATCTCCCCTTGCCCTCATCCCACCCCACTCCCAAGTTCCCAATTTATGCCTGGCAATCTTATCTACTTCCAATATCCAGGAGGATAACTGTATGTTTTTTCTTTGGGTTCATCTTCTTATTGTCTTCTCAAGGATCAAGAATTATAGGCTCGATGTCCTTTAATTATGGCTAGAAACCGATTATGAGTGAGTACATCCCATGTTCATCTTTTGGGGTCTGGGTTACCTCACTTAGAATAGTGTTTTCTATTTCTATCCGTTTGCCTACAAAATTCAAGATGTCATTGTTTTTTTATCACTGGGTAATATTCAAGTATGTATATATTCCACAGTTTCTTCATCCATTCTTCTACTGAAGGGCATCTAGGTTGTTCCCAGGTTCTGGCTATTACAAATAATGCTGCTATGAACATAGTTGAACAAATGCTTTTGTAGTATGATTGGGCATCTCTTGGGTAAATTCCTAAGAGTGGAATTGCTGGGTCCTGGGGTATGTTGATCCCGAATTTCCTGAGAAACGGCCACACTGCTTTCCAAAGTGGTTGCACAAGTTTGCATTCCCACCAGCAATGGATGAGTGTACCCCTTACCCCACAAGCTCTCCAGCAAAGGCTATCATTGGTGTTTTTGATTTTAGCCAATCTGACAGGTGTAAGATGGTATCTCAAAGTTGTTTTGATTTGCATTTCCCTGATAGCTAAGGAGGTTGAGCATGACCTTAATTTTGTTTAACTAAACATTTAATGAACAATATCTGTGATGGAAATAGTCTATCTACTTTTGGCACTTTTATTTTACAGTCATATTGTTTAATAAGAATTTAGAAATTGGAAAAGTTACAAAAATAGTAAAACTGAATATAAAACTAATTTTCATTTTTGCATCTTACTTGAGCATGACAGGAAATACTAATTGGAATTTTGTAATTTTCACTGTATTTTGTGGAGTCAGAGATGTACTTATAATGCCTCTGGGAAAATATATTCCATCTTCCTTACCACAAATGTAATCCTTTTGAAATTATATTGGCATGATTTTTTATTCATTTTGAAAGTCATGTAAATTCTGATACTGTTTCCAAGAATTAATGTCTAACATATCCAAGTTTGAGTAAAGAAAAAAATGATTCAAACCTTTAATTTATTTTGTTCCTTTGCTAATCATTTTCTCTTACCATCTGTGTGTTCATTTTGATGAGAACAGACTTTCTTAGTCTATCTAGGAGCTTGTTATAACTATGCATGAATTATCTAAACTGCATTATAATAATAAAGAATTCTCCTAAGTCCAATTACAATTGTTGATAACATTGAGTTGGATTAAGAACTTTGGAATTAGTCAGAGTGGAAGCCTGTATTTCTACTTGTATTTTATATAATACCTCAAAACAGATACAGACTATATTATATTATATACAGATATCATAAACATGAGATTGAATGTTTGATAAATAAATGATTAAATGTATATACTATATAATTAAATAAGTAAGGCTACCTTGTCCACTCACTTAGTCTTTTATTTTCTCTTTTTTTCACATATCCTTCTCAAATATTTTTTTCTTATGCATAAGTGAGTGGGCATTGGACTTCTAGTGTCAAATATATCATACCCTTAGTCTTAAAATAACAATTATTTTTCTATACACAAGACCACACAACTCTTTCCTAAGTAATTCCAAGTGAATAATTCAACTGTGTGTGTGTGTGTGTGTGTGTGTGTGTGTGTGTGTGTGTGTGTGTGTGTGTGTGTGTGTGTGTGTTTTACTTTCAATGCCCCTCCAAAAGACTGAGAAATAGGGAACTCTAGGGAAAACACAGATCTAGAAAGGCATTAATATGAGTATACAAACAGTAGAGGAAGCACTAATATGAATAGATAACTACTGTAAAAACTGTATGTAGAAAGAAGCGGCGGGGCTGTGTCCTGCCACCCGGCTAGCTTTGCCCAAAATAATTACACGGAAACTGTATTCTTTTAAAACACTGCCTGGCCCATAGTTTCAGCCTCCTATTGGCTAATTCTCACATCTTCCTTTAACCCATATTTAGTAATCTGTGTAGCACCACGAGGTGTGGCTTACCAGGAGAGATCTTAACCTGCGTCCATCTGGGAGAGGAGAAGCATGGAGACTCACTATGGCGACTGCCTGAAGTGTCTCCCCACTGCCTGCTACCCAGCATTCTGTTCTGTCTACTCTGCCTACCTAATTTTCTGTTCTCTTAAAGGGCCAAGGCAGTATCTTTATTAATAATGAAAGTAACACGTAGACACTCGTCCATCATTTCTCCCTTTTCTGTTTAAATCTGTAGAAGGAGTGGCGGGCTGTGTCCCGGCCACCCGGCTAGCTTTACCCAAAATAATTACACAGAAACTGTATTCTTTTAAACACTGCCTGGCCCCTGGCCGTTATCTGTAGCTTCTTATTGGTTGATTCTCATATCTTGCTTTAACCCATATTTAGTAATTTATATAGCACCACAAGGTGTGGCTTACCAGGAGAGATCTAACCTGCGTCCATCTCAGAGAGTAGAATCATGGCGACTCACTATGGCAACTGCCTGAAGTGTCTCCCCACTGCCTGCTACCCAGCATTCTGTTCTGTCTACTCCACCTACCTAATTTTCTGTTCTCTTAAAGGGCCAAGGCAGTATCTTTATTAATAATGAAAGTAACACATAGACACTCCTCCATAAACTGTAAAATATTTTTAATGTGTTATCATGTGCTCTTCATCTCCCATATTTTATCCATTTTTATAGTTCTTTTATTGTGTACTTATTTAGGAATTCCATAGAAGAAAAAATGTGTTTGATGATATCCACTCACAATTCCCCCCACCCTTCTCCTAATCCCATTTCCTTCTTGTTTTTAATGTTAATCCATAGAGTAGACTTAGTCTTTTTCCCAGTACATGAGTGTAGGACTATCCCATGGATCATGGCCAATCTTCAAAGTTTTCTAATCCCAAAGTAAACTGTCATTCCTTCCCTTAACAATCTCAATTCCAGCTTCCACTCAAAGGTTCTTACATATGGATAACGTCTCATGAACACTTTTCAAATCCATGATGGAATGCTAACTGACATGCTCTTAAATAGGCAACCAGAATTGTTTTCAGTTAATGAGTACAGTGATTTTAACATGTATAGAAATTACTGGTTCATGGAGCCATATATAATTAATTAATTCTTAATTTTGTGTGTAATACTCAGAAGGGATATCAAGGCCATAGTATGCTATGTAAGCACATTGACACTGGGCTATATTCCAAGACTGTGATTATTGTTCTTTGACATTTATATATGTATACTATATTTACATTTTACTATATTTCCTCCTACCCTACCCTACAATTTTTCTGCAAATCCTTACTATTTTCTTACAAATTCATTGCCCTTTTTAATTTAATTATTATTTTTACATACATAGATAGAAATTATTATGTAAATAGACTCTGATGAATATGTGTATATGAGTGTGTATGTGTATGTATGTGTGTGTTTGTGGGTTGACGGCTGATCACTTGGAATTGAAAAAATAATTAGAACTCTTATTCCTGGGGAAGATGAACTCTTCATCTGCCAGCATTCATTAAATTCCTGTACTTTTTTATCTAGCGGTGGAAGCCTTGTGATATTTTTATCTTTATAATGGCATGTCAACTGATGTGGTGTCTGTTCATGCATAATATATTCAACATATTTCATATGTTGTATAAAACTATCTTTTCACATATAGAAGACACACTTTCCAAACAAATATAATGGTTATCTTCTATAGTTTTTTTCTTCCTCTTCTTTTGCAATATTCCCTGAACCCTTATGTGGTACAGCTATATCAGCTGATGCAGAACACATCATGGTCAGTATTTTCTGTAATTTTTCTTTTGAGTAGTTGTGGTTTTCTGTGGTTTTCCATCTGTTGCAAAAAGAAACTTCTTTGATGATGAGTAGAGAATGATTATCTTCATTAATGCTGTTTATCCTAATAAGACCATTATGTATTTCTTATAGGAACACAATGAGCCTTGGCTGAGGTCAGTAAAGAAAAGTTAATTTAAATACAGGAGTGGAGGTTGGTGTCTCATAGTCACCAAAACTAAGGGGTTCAACTATTCAATGCCCTCTTGAGCCATCCACGGGAGAACAGCATAGTGGGCACCTTAACGTCAGCTTACAATGCCCATTTCTAATTATTGCCTCTAGAAATGGAAAAGAATGAAATTAAATTGATTGGAGCTACCCAATTTGGCATAATTTGTTATAACTGTTATAAGACCATAATATTATTACTGATTTCACATGAATACTGTTTGTTACATAGTGCATATCAATGTCAGCCATTAAGTGAATAACATTGATGAGCTAAAAGGAGCAGAAAAGGAATGAACATGAGAAATAATTGCTCAAAGTATATAGTTATCATCTAGAGGACTATTTTGGCTAAAGTATCTAATGTGCTATAATTTGTAAATGGCTAAAGAACAATGAACACACAGGCAATAATATTTAAATACTTTTAAGATTTTTTTAAACACATGTTCAGCAGAAGATTAACTGGAATGAATGGGTAACTATTAATGAATTTAAAAATTGCAAAATATACTGCCATGTACCTAATTACATGGGGCTTAAGTGATTCCTTATGCTTAATTCTTTTTTTGGATAAATAATGTTATTTTTATTAATTTTTTATTACTTTAAAGTAATACCAATCAAAATTCCAACTTCCTCCCCTCCTCTCAGTTCACTCCCATTTCCTCTCACCCCCTCACCCACCCCCTCCATTCCTAAGAGAGGACAAGGCACTCTGCCCTTTTGGAAGTCCAAGGCCCTCCCCCATTACATTCATGCTGCTCAAGGTATACATCCAAAGAGAATAGGATCCAAAAAAGCCAGTACATTTGTACAGAAAAATCCTGCTGCCATTGTCATTAGCCCATCAGTTTGTCTCAAATGTTAACCACATTCAGAGGGACCAATTTGATCCCAAGCTCATTCACTCCCAGTCCAGCTCGAGTTGATGAGCTCCCATTAGCTCAGGCACACTGTCTCAGTGGGTGAACCAACCAACCCCTCATGGTCCCGACTCCCTTACACATATTCTCCCTCCTGCCACTCTTCAACTGGACCTAGGGAGCTCAGTCCCGTGCTCCTATGTGGGTCTCTGTCTCCATCCATAGCTGGACAAAGGTTTTATGGTGATATTCAAGATAGTCATCAGTCTGACTATGGGGACAAGGCTAGTTCAGGCACCCTGTCTTCCACTTCCCAGGGTCCTAGCTGGGAATAAAACCTAGATTCCCCTCAATGGAAGTACGGATAAAGTGTGGTATATCTACACATTTTAGTACTACTCAGCGGAAAAAAAAAAAACAAAAACAAAAACAACAACAAAAAAAACAAACAAAAAAAAACCAATTACATCTTTAATTTTGCATTCAGATGGATGGAAGAAGAAAACGCTATGCTATCCTGAGTGAGATAACCAGACCCAAAAATATGAATATGGTATGTAATCAATCATTAGTGGAGTCTAGCAATAAACAAAGGACATTGAGCCTATAGTTCATGATCCTAGAGAAGCTAAGCAATGAGGTGAACCCAAAGAAAAACATATATAGATCCACCTGAAAACTGGAAGCAGACAAGATCGCCTGGCAAAAGTTGGGAGCATTGGAGCAGGGGTAGAGGGAAGGGGAGAGGGGGACAGAGTGAGGTGAAGGGAAGGGTGGGCAAAGCTTGGAGGAGTAGGATGGTTGAGATGGAGGAAGGACAGATATGGAATCAGGGAAGGAGATATCTTAATTTAGGGATGTAGTGATTAGCTGTGGGCTGGCTTCCTGCTGCCCTGCTCCCGGCCACCGGCTAGCTTATGCCCCAAAATAACAACACACAAATTGTATTCTTTTAAACATTGCCTGGCCCATTAATTCCAGCCTCTTTCTCACATCTTGACTAACCCATATCTAATAATCTGTGTAACACCACAAATGGTGTCTTATCGGGAAAGATTCAGCAGGTCTGCCCTGGTGGCTGGCTTCATCGCAACTGGTTGTAGAGGCAGGGCAATTGTCTGAGCCATCTACCTCACTTCATTTTTCCTGTTGTGTCTACTCCACCCACCTATTTTCTAACCTATTAGGCCAAGCAGTTTTTTTTATTAATTATCCAATGAAATCAACAGATTAATAGAAGACCCACCTACATCATAGGGAGCCATTTTGGGGTTGGCAAGAGGTTTGGCTCTGGAGAGATTCCCAGGAGTCCACGAGAATACCCTTATGCTTAATTCTATAGCTAGAAAAAGTGAAATTGTAAAAAAGACTGATGTATAAGCTTAAGTGATATTTTGTATTGCAGTATTTTAAACAGAATTAAATCATAATGGTTAGGAACACATATTATTGAAATAGTATTTGTCCTTCCCAGTCTTGTTTCTCTGATCCATATATCATTCATTCAATTTGTAAACTAGTTATTCAAAGTCTTAATTTAGCTGTTCTATAAATTATATGAACAGACATTTGTATAGATCATAAATCTATGCTATTTAGTTTTGAAAATGATTTAATAATTAAACAAAACCAAAACAAGGCATTCTATTTTTATTCTTGTAATCAGATTCATTAATTTTAATAATCTGATAGACTTAAGATATCTTGCTATTTCATAAAAACAGTTCAGAAAAATTAAAAAAGAAATAAATATATTAAATGAAATCAAAAAACAAGTCCATCAGAGTACAGCAACATAGAAATTCTAAATACTGAGAGCAACTCAGTACCACAACAGCTGCAAATTAATTAAAAAAAAAATTCTTTTTTCGTTGTTTTTGAAAAAATTTATTTGACTGTAGAAAAAAATTAGAGATGTATAAAATGCTCATGACAATAGTTATAAAAAACAAACAAAGAAAGAAACAAACAAACGTATAGGAACAAGTTTTCTATAAAATCAGCCAGCCGTCAAATTCACACCAGGTTTATCAAAGGTGAATCCAAGGAGAAAAGGACTTGGCCAACATTCACCAGAAACCTCAGCTGTAGGTTATTTTAAAGGGTCTTCCAGAACTTACAGTGACTGGAAACCTGGAAGTGCACTGTTACCCACTTAACAGTCTGTTCTTGAGACGCACTACATACTGGATCTTCTGATGTAGGTTTCGATGACCTATCAATTTTCCGTTTTCCTCAGCAAGATACTCGAGTTGCTTTCTTAAAAATTGTTTTTACTGAGCTATATGTTTTCCCTATTCCCTTGCCTTTCTTCCCTCCCCCCTTCTACCCTCTCATATTAACCCCACACTCAATTTACTCAGAAGATTGTCTTTTTCAACTTCCTATGCTTTCTATGTAGAACCATGTATGTCTCTTTTAGGGTCCTCTTTGCTTTCTAGTTTTTTTTTTTTTCTGGAATTGTGGCTTGTAGGTTGGTTTTTCTTTGCTTTATGTCTAAAAGCTATATTTGTCTTTCTGGATCTGTGTTACCTTACTTAATATGTTTTTTTCTAAATCCATCCATTTGTCTGCAAGTTTCAAGATGACATTATTTTTAACCTCTGTGTAGTAATCCATTGTGTAAATGTACCACATTTTCTCCCTTCTTCAGTTGAGGGACATTTAGGTTGTTTACAGCTTCTGACTATTACAAATAATGTTGCTATGAAAATAGTTGAGCACATGTTCTTGTGGTATGATTGATCATCTTTTGGGTACATAACCAACAATGGTATTGCTGGGTCTTGTGGTAGATTGTATTATTTTTTTTTTGAGAAATTGCCATACTAATAGCCAAAGCTATTGTACAAGTTTGCACTCCCTTATCTCTAAATTTCACAGTGAATAATTAATAAAAATTCAAATTTGTGAGCATTAAAATAATATAGAGACAAATTTATAAAATGGCCACATGAAAATACATAAAACCTGACAATTGGCAACTGTTAATGTTTTCTATTAAAGGGACAAAAAATTATATGAATTTGCCCAGAGAAAGCTTTTCTTTTTCCCCATAATTGGTCACTAGACCAGACAAATTAGGGAAAGTAGAATATTGTTTTATTTTCAACATGTGCTGCTATTTTCTGACTCTCTACTCATTTGGGTCATGTATTTGTGTTTCAGAAAATTAGAACTGAGAAAGTGAGAAAACCTTAGGCACATGCAGGTTAGCCTCATTCATGGGTCCAACAGGCAGTTGATGAGCAGTCCACACTGAGAAGAAACCTATGTTTGGTTTAATTCTTCACCATCAAATTCAGTAAGTTTTGAAACAAGTGCCTTTTTGTTTTATTCTTCAATTTTTTTTTTTGTTGTTGTTGAAGAGTCTTGAAAATCATTAGGCATCTTTGCCAGAATCAAGGGCATCTTTTGGAGAAATGTAATATCATACTGGAACAGTGTGAGCTAAATTGTAAGAGAGCTAAGATAATGATAAAAGAAAAGAACAAATACTTCTCTGTAACAATCATACAATATTGCTTAAGTTTTATATTACTGCATCTCAGGAACTTGGCACCAACAAGCAGGATAAGTCTATATTAGTAAACTCAGTTCATAGACATGTTGGGTATATGGGCTGGCCATCTCAGGAATAGTTATATGCTCTGTTGTCCTTGATCCATGAAGCCTCAAGGGTTTTCCTCCTAAAACTATTCACAGGAAATCAGAAAGTAAGAATAATAAGTGTCTTTTAAGCAAGTGAGATTAAAATTTTAAGAGTTTTAACTTAAAATAATTTCAGTCCAATAACTGAACTAAATGTGTAAAGTAAGCTCAATAATTTTAAATTAGATGAGCATAAGTCAAGACACATCCATTGTGAAAATATTGACCTATTCTAATATCATTTAATAGTAACTGAACTTTAAAAAGATCAAGATAGTATTTTCAAAATCATTTGCTCATGATAGGTGCAAGCAGATGAACAATACTCCTATATACCTCATTTTCAGAATAATTAATAATTTTTGTTCAAACAACATGGGATAGGGGTGTAAAAAATTCATGTGTTTATTTTCCAAGATACTGTATTAAGTACATCTTGGTAAAAATACAATTAAATCAGGTACATCCTAGTAGTGGTTTTCTTCTCTTTTTACCTTGTAACTGAGAATCATATGTACTAAGGAAAAAAAAGAGCATTAGAACAATTACAAGAGCTTCTATGTACTCAAATAGTAGTACTGATTTTGAAAGTGACATAAAAATAAAAATTATAACTATATGGAGTCATTTAGTATAAAGCCAAACAGCTTAGGTAGTGAAATAATCACAGTTCTGTGTTATTGCTATGGCAGAGAGTAACTAATGGTTATTTTGATTACTCCATATACTTGGATATGAAATTCAGGAGATGCTACATCAAAAGAATTGCTGCAAAACACTTTGAAGCCTTAAACTAGGATACGGATTACACTTCTTTAAAAAGAGCCCTGTAAAATGCAGTTCATACCCCAGTAAATTGATCAATAAATGAAGGAATTCTGTAATTTGTAAAGTGTCAATTTTGTGATCATTAAAATGAAAATAGATTATTCTAGTCAGATATCAAATTGGAGTATGTATTACATAAAATGTACAGCATAAAAGGCATTATTATGCTAGTAAAAATTATGACTGAACAAAGAGCTCTAACAGAGAATGACTCAAGAGAATGTCAAGACAGAATGGGCATGTGGGTTGGCTTTGACTAGCCATCTCAGGAAGAGATACAGGCTCTGCTGTCCTTGATCCATGAAGTCTCAAGGGTTTTCCTCCTATAGCTATTCACAGTAAATCAGAGAGAAAAAATAACCTCATTTCTTTTAAGCAAGGGAGATTAGAATTTTACCAACACAGGTTAGAGTTTTACCAGCATTGTCCAGGGGACAATTCAGACATGTTGTTAAAATCCTGAGCTTGAGAGTTTTGTATATGGAAAAATAGAATGTTGAGTTGAGTTAATACATATTGCTACCATAATTCCAAGAATATATGAACAATTTGTTTTTCTTTTTCATTTTTGTAATAATCTCTACTTGCAAAATTTCTAGTAATATACTAATTGTTTTGTAGAAATAACTTTTTAAAAAATATTTGGTATGGTTTTCTTGGAAAATCAAGGAGGAAAGGCAGAATTCTTAGTAATTCACTTATAATTTTCAATATTAAACAGCAGATTGTTAGCATAAGTCTGTACTTGATACACACTTGTGTTTTTCTAATGTCTTTCCCAGAATAAATTCAATGTTATAGTGTATTTGGATCTTTCTCTGCTGAGAATGTCTAAGTGTACTCTTCTTTCAGTAAGTATGAACTTATCTAGATTTGGCATCAAGGTTTCCAGAAAACTATTTTTCAATACAAAAGGATCAGAATACTACGGTAAAATTCTAGAATCTAGGGTTGGTACAGGAAATATTGAGGATTAGTGAGAGGGATCCAGAAGAGTCTTTACTTGCATAAAATGAAGAATGGTGCAAAGTGAGTACAAATTCATCATTTGAATGTGAGGTAAAAGTTATGTTCTTAATTGAAAAAGCTCACCATGTCGAATGTGGTAATTCTGAGCAAAAATAAGGAATATTACTTCAAGTGTAAAAAGTAATAAAGATTTCATGTTAATATGAAAGCACTGTCAAATAAATAAATTGAAGCAGAAAAACCCTTGTTTCCCAAGCAGAATTTCTGTTGATACCACATCTGTAATCTCAGGAATTGGATATAAGTATAAATACATTACTATAAGTACAAATACATTACTGTACACAAAATATGCATAGAATATTCCCTCGAGGAATATTACATTAAAAACAGAAAGTGAGTTCATATTTTATAACCTAGATAGACATTACAGCATCCAGGGAACCAGATTCAACACTCACAGTGATAAATTATGTTCCTATTATGGATCCTTCATGGAATATAAAAGCATGTCTTTTTACTTTCATCTCCAAAAATTATAATCACAGTATAGTTATGACAATAATATATTATGATATATTTTCCTAGGCTGGAAAAGATAGTCAATAAATACAAATAAAAATAATTTGATTAAAAATATTGTTCAGATATGATTTATTACTTAATTTCTACTTGTTTGGCATATAGTATACCAAAAAGATGTGGTAAAGCTCCAAGTAGTAATAGTTGAGATGATTCCCCTCCAAGTTCTATCTTATATCATTGATTACTGATGACTTATATATATTTATTGATTATATATGTATATATATATATATCTAAATGCTTATATACACAAAAGTTTATTATGCTCTTTTGAATATTTCTTTTTTATTACCAATTGTTTATTATTATCTGTGATTGCCCAACTTTTTCTCTAAAGCCTGTATCTTTACATACTGATACAGGTGTGCAAGCTTTTATTTTGGGACTTTCTCTGCAAACTGAAAGGTTGTTTGCATGGATATTCTTTATGTCCTTCTTTCTATGTCTAGTTATCCTACTTAAAATAATGTGGAAATTTTTTTGTAGCATATGCATTAATAAATATAGTACCTTCATATATATTTGGATGCTCACAACAAAATTGATAACTGCTATATATAAATAATGATGTCTAATATGTATATTTACTTTATAATATTTGCAAAGATTTATTCTTTTTCCTTCTATTTAATTATGCATTATTTCTTTTTAATGAGAATATTTAAAATTCACTTTACTATTTCTCCACATCATATATTGCTTTAAATAATTATTGCTTGTTCTAGAGTTTTCAATATACAGTTTAAATTTGTTTGTTGACACTTCATATATATCTTAATAATTTTAGTTATTTTATTTCCTTTATTTTTCTCATTACTCTTCTCACATTTTACATAAAAACATTTCTAAACATAGTCTCCTAATTTCAAGTCTATTAAAATATTTTCTCTTTTTGAGATTACTGTAAAACTACATCATCTTCCACTTTCTTTCTATAAACCTCCCACATACACTTCCTGCCTTGCTCTCTCATATATACAGTCTCCTTCTCAGTCTAAGTAATGTAATTTATATGTACATTTTCAGGACTGACCATTTGACATTGGGCAACCAATTGATGTGTTATTTTCCAGGGAAAACTATTCCTGCTGGTGTTCTTAGCATTCCTTAGTTGCCTGTTTTTCTTTGTCTATGGCTGAGAAACCTTGGGCTTTTCTCCATCCACATTAGCATGTCTATTACCTTTTATGTGTATTTTTGGCAAGTATGACCTACTCAGTTTAGTCAATGTTGCTGGCATTAGCATGGGTAGGATACTGAAATCAACAGGTGTGGCTTTTCAGTGACTGCCACTGAAGAAAATGACATACCTTCACCAGCAAACATTGACTGCAAATAGTACCTTATGGAGATATACAGCCAGAGGTTCCCCTCCTTCATCAGCAACAAAGCAATGAAAGGATGGAGTTCCTAGTTGAAGCGAACCACCATTAACCACTGTCAAAATAATTTTTTATTGCAATTGTTGTGTCACATAGAGAAGACATCATTTGGGTTGCACACTTTTCCATCATTCATTTCTTCCTGTGGTTTGGGCAGTTTTGGTGGCTGCTGGAAGTGGAAGCAGCATTTATCCATAGTTCATGAAATGGCTCTTTGGATCCCATTCCCTTTGGAAGGATACCTTGTTCAGCCTATATACAGTGAGAAGGGCCTTGATCTTGCCTCAAGAGATGTAACATACTTTTTTGACTACCCATGGGAAGTCTCACCCTCTCTGAAGAGTAGATAGGGTGGGGGAAAAATTGGGGATAGTGGGAGGATCGGAGGGAGATGTAACTGGGATTGGTATGTAATAAAAGGTTGTTTAAAGAATAAAAAAAAAATATAAAAGAAAGGAACTCATGGCTGATGCTTTTCACCTTACAAGACGTCCTGGATTTTAAAGGAGAATATACTACTGCAGCTTTGTTACAATACATTTTTAATGATAACAACTCCAACACTAAATAATGTTATGCATCATCAAGTTATGATATGTAATTTATAATAATGCATTTTCCAAACCTATTCCCACCTAATATTCAACATCATCCTCCCAAGGAAAACAACATAGTTACCATTTTGCAATACACTAGTAATTTCATTACCATATTTTTTTACTGAATTCTCAGTCATATGTCTCAATTAAGAATAAAAGAAAACAGGTAGACATTATCTAAAGAAATAATCCAAATTGGAGGTTTTCATTGGGTCTTTTCCCTTTGATATCTGGGAACTCAGTTGAAGAGTGGAAAGAAAGAGTGTAGGACTCAGAGGGATAAAGACAGCAGGAGAACAGGATCCACTGAATCAACTATGCAGGGCTCACATAGGCTCACAGAGATGGAAATAACAATAACAGGGCTTAAATGAGTCTTTTCCAGGCCTTCTGCATATGTTATGACTGGGAGCTTGATGTTTTTTGGTTCTTCTAACAGTGGGTGCAGGTTTATCTCCTATTCTTTTGCAAGCTCTTGAAACTCTTTCTGTTTTTGAGTCACTTTGTCTAACCTCACTATAAGGGCTTTCTCCTTGTCTTATTGTACCTTAGTTTGTCCTGGTTTGCTTTCCTCTCTTAGAGTCCTGCTCTATTCTGAGGAGAAAATGGAGGAGGAGCAGATCTAGAGAAGTAATAGGAGCTGGGAGAAGCAGAGGGAGGAGAAACTTTGGTTGGAATGTCTTATATGAGAAGAATCTATTTTTAATTATAAGAGGTTTAAGAAAAGTAAATGTTTTATTTCCACTGCCATTAATTCTACCCCTAGTTTTCTCCTTTATATTATATGAGTTTCTAAACTAGTTTTCTTACTGAAGAATTTTAAACATTAAACAGTATACAACAAAAATTTTCTATTCAAGATTTTTCTCAAACAGGGCAGTGGTGGTGAATGTCTTTAGTCCTATAGTCCCTGCACTCAGGAGGCAGAGGCATACGAATCTCTGTGAGTTTGAGGGCAGCCTAGTCTACAGAGCGAGTTTCAGAACAGGCTTGATAACTAAAGTAAAACCTTGTCTCAACAAACCAATAAATAAATAAATGAAGAAGAAGAAGAAGAAGAAGAAGAAGAAGAAGAAGAAGAAGAAGAAGAGAAGAAGAGAAGAAGAAGAAGAAGAAGAAGAAGAAGAAGAAGAAGAAGAAGAAGAAGAAGAAGAAGAAGAAGAGTTTTCTCAGTTTTTGTCAGAGAGCTTTGAAAAGGTGTCAGTCAATTTAGTATTTAGTGAAAATCTCTTATTTTGTTCTCATATTTCAAAGGGGAGAAATATTTTTCACTAAATTTTAAATTTTCTAATATGCAAGACATTCACATATCTTGTTAACCTTGTTTGATTTGCTCCATTTGTTTACAGTATATTTTTCTTCAGACTATTTTAAAAATATCTTTTTGTATTTTGTTTTCTGAAACTTGAATTTGACATGCCTATATGTCTTAGGTCAATAGTGCTGTTATAAAAATATAGAATAAGACAGGAAGGTTATAAATTACAAGCAATTTCTACTAGTGCTGAAGAATTGCAAAATCAAGATGTCAGTCAATTTAATATTTAGTGAAGATCTCTTTTTTGACTTTCAAATGGTAACTTCTCATTGTATTATCAGAGGGTATAAGGAATATTATAATTCACTCTGATGAATTTTTTTCAAGATACTACCATCATCCATAATCTGCCTTCTGGCCTCAATCCTTCTTGATGGAAGACGTGAATCTTGTGGGGACACAACATTCAGCATTAAAAATTTTGATTTCTGCCCTATCATAATCTCTGAGATCCTGGATATTTGAACTGGTGTTTGTTTCTCTTTGGGGGGATTTTTTTTTGGAATTATTACTTCACTTTTATGTTTATCCCTCTTCTGAAGTTATAGTTTCGAAATTGCTTAAAGTTATGTAGATTTTCTCTAGCTGCAAGTACAAAATATACAAGCTGTATCTCTCAATGATCACGTGTTATTAGGAGTAGGAATTTATTTGTCTAGAAATTCACAAAGGTAAGGATTTGAGATCAAGGTTTTACTATTGTTTTCATCCTTTTATTGGGCAAACCAATAAATTTTTCATAGACTTAACAAACTCTATGTTTTTGCATTTTATTTTTCTCTCTCTGTCTCTCTGTCTCTCCCCTCTCTCTGACTATCTCTCTCAGGCACACCTATGCCAATGTGGACCACTGAAGGACAGGAAACCATTGTGTGTAACAGGTTTTTTTGCTTCTATCTTTGCATAGGGGTTGACTTCAGGCTGCTGGGCGAACTTAACCAATGCTTTATTGCTAGCCATCACAAATATTTAAAACCACATATTTTACTATTAATCATAAAGCTAGACTTGGATCGCTTAATATCAATGCAAATTCTCATTTATTTAACACTTAAAATTAGCAGACAAAAAATAGTTCTTAACTTTTTATTTTTAAGATGTTTTCGCCATCTTAGTAAACTGCCATTAAGGTAAAGATGATAACATTGTAGAGACATCATCCCAATGCCAAGTTGAGCTGAACTCAAAGTTGAATTATTTAAAGTAAAAGAGAAAGGAAGCTAAAACTTTAATTATAGATAAATTTTAGTATAGTTTGACTAATATTTTTATAGGCATAAAATCAAGGGATTAAACATTTAACTATTCTGTATTTTTAAAGCAGCAAGCACGGAACCTATACAGGTCTGAACCAGGTCCTCTGCCTATGGATTATAGCTTTCAGTTTAGTATTTTCATGTGACTTCTAAGTCCATGAACGTCCTGGTTCTCTGATTCTTGTGACTCTTTTTATTCTGTTCATTTGCCTTGTTCAACTTTGATGTGAAGGTTTTTGTTTTAATATACTATATTTTGTTTGTTATAATTAGTTGTTATCTCTTATAAGCCTATTTTTTCCCTAATGAATGCCAGAATTAAGTAGATTCAGATGAGAGGAGAGATCAGGAGGAATTTAGGAAAAGCTGAACTAGGATAATCTGTATTTAGAATGTATTATATGAGAAAATAATCTATTTTCAATAAGGGAAATAAAAAAACTAATGAACTAAGTATGTATTATGAAGCCCAAGAAGAGAATATTTCAGTCATTATCCATATCCATTCCTTTCTCAGGCAATTTGCATAGGAAGATCATGGATATTTTATTTGCAATACAAGTTTAAATCATCATATTTTGAAAATGCTATGAGGAAACATCTCAGGTGAACCAGGCTGAAATCTGCCAATAAAATTAACCTTTTATTTTAACACAGTGATAGCTAAATGTTACTTGACAAAAAGGCAATGGTGCTCAAACATAGAAAGAATATTTAACTCACCATAATGTTGACTTTGCAATGTTAATTTCAACTGTACTATATCATGAATAATGTACACAGTTAAACCTTATATATAGAAATGACTTTCATTGACTCTAATTTGAAACCATTTTTCAACATCATTCATTCATTTGATTACTCAACAATTGTTTCCTAGGCTTATAGTTTATTTCTGGTAATGAACTTTTTATTTCGGGATTTTAAAATCTGCTCTCATTAAAATTTAAAGGAAGACTTTGTACATGTGAGCATGTGTGTGTGTGTGTGTGTGTGTGTGTGTGTGCATGTGCACATGCATACCCACATGTGTGTGTTGATCTCAAAGAATATATTCACATTAAAAATTTGCATTGAACTCCAATTTGTGATTGGTAAAAAAAAAAAATGAGATCTTGAAATTTGCAGGAGCATGGATGGAAATAGAAAAAACATCCTGAGTAAGGTAACCCAGACCCAGAAACAAACATGGTACAATTATAAGTGGCTATTAGCTATGAAGCAACGGATAAGCAGACTATAGTCCACATCATCAGAGAAGCCAGGAAACAAAGACACTAGGAGAGAAATACATGAACTCTCTCTGTTTCTGGAGGTGAAATAGACAAGATCTTCTGAGTAAATTGGGAGAGTAGGGAGGAGGAGGAAGGTGAAAGGGGATGCGGAGGGGACAAGAGGAGGGGAGGAAGAACATGAGCGATGAAGAAAATGACTGAGCCCCACATTGGAGCACCGTACTGAGCTCCCAAGGTCCTGATGAGGAGCAGAAGGAGAGAGAACATGAGAAAGAAAGTCAGGACCGTGAGGGGTGCGTTCACCCATGGAGGCGGTGGGACAGAACTAACAGGAGATCGCCAACTCCAGTTGGAATGGGACTGATGGAACATGCGACCAAACCGGACTCTCTGAATGTGTCCGACGGTGGAGGCTGACTGAGAAGCCAAGGACAGTGGCGATGGGCTTGGATTCTTTTACGTGGACGCGCTCTGTGTGGGCCTTGTCAGCTTGGTTGATCACCTTCTTGGACCTGGGGGAAGTTGGGAGGACCTTGGACTTAACATAGAGTAGGGAACCCTGATGGCTCCTTGGCCTGGAGAGGGAGGAAGTGGGGGTAAGGGTGGAGGGGAGGGGAGGGAAGGGGGAGGAGGAGGGGGGGGGAGATGGAAATTTTTAATAAAAAAAAATAAACCATGAAGAAAAACAAATAATAATAATAATAAAAGTTGAGTTGGGGGAAGGTCAGAGAGGGCGAGCAACAAAGAGATATCTTAATAGAAGAAGCCATTTTGGGGTTATGGAGAAACCTGGCATTAGGGAAATTCCCAGGATTCTTCAAGGATGATCCCGGATAAGAATCTAAGCACTAGTGAAGAGGATGCCTTAATGCCCTTCCCCTGTAATCAGATTGATGGAAGCAGGTGCAATGATTCACAGCTAATCATTGGGCCGAGTTCCTGGAGTCCAATCATAGAGAGGAAGGAGCAATAATAAGCGCAAAGGAGTCAAGATCATTATGGGAAAATCCACAGAAGCAGCTGCCCTGAGCAGGTGATAGCTCACTGATTGACAGCCAGAGAACATGCATAAGACCAAACTTTGCCATATGGGGGATAGTTGTGTGGCTTAGGCAGATTGTGGTGCCACTAGCAGTGGAATCAGTATTTATCCCTGGAGCCAGTTTATTTATTTTGGAGCCAGTTCCCTATAAAGGGATACCTTGCTCAGCCTAGATAGAAGGGGGAGGCCCTTTAATCTGCCTCACGTTATATGACAAATTTTGTTGATTCCCTATGGGAAGCCATATCCTCTCTGAGGAGTGAATGGGGGTATGGACAGAGCAGGAGAAGGGGAGGGAAATGGAACTGGGATTGGTATGTAAAATAAAGAAGATTGTTTTACAAAATTAAAAAGTGGCATTATAAAATATTTGAAAGACTTCCTTAGGTTTTTGAACTTGATGCAAAAGCAGACTATCACAGGAAACGGTTCTTTTAACTGATGGGATTTTGAAGAAAGATATTTTGTCCTGTCTCACAAGTGAAAAATTTTATTAGTAGTATTAAGTTTGCAAGGCAATCAAAATTCAAGTGTAAAAAAATGTTCCTTCCAGGACGCTTTGTGAAAAAACGTAGCTAGGCAATACGAACTGTGTGTCTGCACAGAAAGCATCTTTGTATAGATAGAATTGTTCTAGGAGGAAATAAATTGAGTGAAAAATCCAAGCAGGGAATAGTTGAGGGCTGTATTAAGGAAAGAATTACATGCCCACTAACAAGTTGTATCGTTACTGCATAGAGAGATGCACAACAAATTTGCCTTTTAAAAGATTTATACGTTCACTGTCCACTCTGTAACTGAGTGGAAAATAGATTGAGAAGGTATCAAGAGGAATTTGAAAAAAAAGATGACCTGTGGATTTCTATCAATGCAGCATACTTTATTAAAAGATAAGTTCCCCAATAAACAGTTAAGACTGAAAGTGTATACAACTATTCTTTCACACGAAGCTACAAAGTAACAAACCCAAGGAAATCATCAGAGCTCTAAAACAGCAGAAATACAAAGGTGATTATATAGCATAAAAAAGAAGGGGAATGCTGCAAGGGTAATAATGAAAGGAATTGAGTGGAAATTCCCAAGAGCCATTGAGATATTTAATATATTTTAAACCCAACTCAAACATATAAATAAAAACTTACATAGCACAGATTATGAAGTTCCATCAAGATGACAGGAGACTGACCCACCTTTTAACACAAAAATAATCTCATATGTAAGGAAGTTGATCAAGGAATGAGTTTACTGAACCTCACGATAAAGCTGCAGTGCAGGCTGGAAGGATCCATGAGAGGACTGTAACAACTAAGGCAACAAACAGTTCCTTGAGCAGCATCTTTAGGTGATTAAAATTGCAAACCAGGTTTTTGAAGCTTGGTAAAACTCGACCATGTTTCATATTAATTATGCTTGCAATGTTTGAAGTTATAGTATCTTAGATCCATAGATACAAATCACATTCATGTTATTCACATTTTACTATTTACCTAGTGTAGCTACGATAACATGGACAATGCCACAGCAGTCATGTGTTTGTGGCATTTGCTAGTTTGTCTTAGACAGTTCTTTTCTAGAGAGTAGCATTGTTGTACTGTAGGGCCTATCAACTAGCACTGTTTCATTCTTTGATGATGGCATTAACTTTCTAGCTCACTAGAAATGGACTGATTCTTTTACTTGTATATTACCTTTGAACCTCCTTTTCAAATAAAGAGACAGATGCCCTTTCCTAGGTGAAGTCTGTTTCAACTGCCCACATAAAGTGGATATTACAGTGACATTTTCTATTTTTTTTTTTGCTCTCTATTTTTGGATTATTTTCCATGACATGCATTATCATATCTATATACAAAATTTCTCATTAATCTGACCAATCTTTAAATTGGTTCATATCCTTTCATTTGATTTTCCAGACACAATTACAATTACTAACTTTTAATTTACAATAGGAAAAGTCCCATTGATGTCTTGTTTAACTAGAAGTCACTCTGAAGATTCGTTGACATAGAATTGACACCATTAGTATAACTGACCTGAAATTATGAAACGTGTATTATTTATTTCCAATTATGTCAGAATACTGAATTTTATTTATTTGTGCTATCTCATTACATGTGGCTTACATTGAATAAATATCTTTTACTTTATGTCTCACTATTTTAAGTTAAGTTTTTTTCATTTGTTATGGCAGACAGTCTTATGTACTAAAAATGAGGTAATAATGAATATTTTAATGTTGCCATCCCAGTTCCAGTGTATGTGTTATTTGCATTATAAATGCATGATTTTCATACATATAGAGAAGTATTATTGCTCTCGAATATTTGTAGTCTTAAGCTGATGATTCTAGAGTTACAGAACACCAAATATGGGATTTGTAGAAATGAATATCGCATTATTTTTAGAGTCTTTTTACTTTTTCCTCATTATAATATTTTCAGAGTTGATGTAAAAATTCCAATTACTAGATAAAAGCAAAGAAGATTGTATTTCAAAATAAAGCATACTCAACCTTGAAGCATTTTTGTAAAATTGCTTAAGTCAATTAAAGATTTATTATATAGTTTGATGAATTATTGACATTGGATATTTATATTTTCTGTCATTATTAAAAGTTCATCTTATGAATCCTATTTTCCTATATTTAAAAAAGTATTTTTATTTTATAAAATATATAAAGTACTTATTCTACTTTTATTTGAGGAAATTTAATAATTTTCACACCGTTACTTAAATATTCAGGGAAAAGATTGTCTTAATCCACTTTCACATGACCTAGGAATGTGGGAATGGGCAGACTTTGAGAGGACTGGATGG
The DNA here is from genome assembly GCF_903992535.2 of Arvicola amphibius. NCBI lineage: Eukaryota > Metazoa > Chordata > Mammalia > Rodentia > Cricetidae > Arvicola > Arvicola amphibius. The sequence goes on from NC_052058.2 coordinate 74,111,235, forward strand.
AGTTAACTGGCAGCCTCATGAGCTTAGTACAGGTTGGTCATGGATTCATCCCCCAGAACCAAAGAAAAGAAAGAAAAAATAAAAGGGGTTGTAATGTCTCAATTAGAAGTCAGCAAATATTCTTTCAAAAATAATATACTCTTTTTACTAAAATTTAAGTGAAAAAATTGTGTAAAAGTTTTATTGACATATATCTAAATTAGCCCACAATAAAATAAAATACATGTAGATGAGCTTGTGAAAAAGATGGCACTTTGTACACACATTGTTAGAATACAAACTGGGCCAACTAACTTGGAAAGGACTTTAGAATTTTTCAAAAGTTGAAGGTTTATTTTATTTATTTCTTCACTGCTTGCCGCTTAAGTCTATTTTGAAAATGTTCATGAAAAATACATTGACCTTGTAGACAGAAAATACTGGGGTGGATATTTTTCACAAGGAGCTTGAATAAATAGTACAAAAATCATAATATTGGTTGTATAAAATAACCAGGTAAGTTAAAGAACTTTGGGTAAGAAAATATATGTATGCAGTAAAAACTTACAAATAAGGCAAAAATGAGTTCAAAATTTAGAATGATCATAATTTCATATAATCATTTATTTACCTTTATATTTGAATGATCTTTTAAACCATTCTCTCTGTAATAATGCCACTAACAAAATAGAGGAAAAACATTCAGAAACCTGCAAAAAAGATCACAATTTCATGTGGAAGGTCTCTTGTACATGCTGCCATGTTGTGGAAAATTATGCTGCTTTTGTTTCTGCTGCACAATATTACTTTAGCTATGTTATGGTATGTTACTTTTATTTCTACAATATTTATTTAATTATAAAAAGATATGTTACATTTGTTTTACCTTGCCTACCTAGGGCACTTAATTGGTCTAATAAAACCTGAATGGCCAATAGCTAGATAGAACAAGAATGCACAAAGCTGGTGGGGAGAGGGTTTAAATAGGAAGAGGACTCTAGGCTCCAATGGATTGAGAAAAGGAGGAAAGAATGAGGGAGAATGACTGGGACATGGCTGGGGCTAGAAGCCAGGCAGCCTCCAGACAACTAGAAACTAGCAGCAGTGAAAATAAGGTGTATAGAAAGAAAAAAAAGGTTAAAAGCCCTGAAACAAAATGTAAATGAAAAACAGGTTTAAATTATAAAAATTAGTAGGACAAGCATAAGATACATCTGTATATACATAACTAGTAAGCCTCCATGTTACTACTTGGTGACCCAAAAGAAAACCTGCTACAATGCCACAGGATAGTTTTAGTGCCTTGCTGGTTAATTAGTAAAACATACTTTGCACTTATTTTATAGAAGGTATATTTCCTGACTAAAGAGTATTTCAGTTATTAATTGGTTAAAGTGATGGCCAGCGCATGTGGTAATTTCACATATGGATTTCTATTTTTTCCTGAAACTTATTTATTATTTGTATTAATTCATCACATTTAGCACACCATAAATATGAAATGATGTGGCATGGATATTCCAATTCATCAGTTGATAGTAAATTATAAAAATTCTAATGCCACCTTCTTGCAAACATGGAGATGTTTATCAAAATTTTCCACTTACTAAAATCCATCTGTCAAATTCTGGAATTATTGGGGTTGGTGACTGAATTATTTCTTAAAAGTTTCAGCCTTAGACTACCAAAAAAGATGGAATATAGAAAAATAAATCTGACTGTGTAGGTGGAGGAGAAGGAAGGAGAATATCAGTACTAGGAAGCAAAAGAGACAGCAAATGTGCCTGGCAAGCTGCGAGTTTTCAGGTTATAAATATCCCACAGGGTGGACATGTCTAAGGCATCCTATAGTAAGTCTAATACTCATGACTGTTCTTGTGGACAATATTGGAGGAAAGTCTCAGTTTTGCTTATAAGTTATTATTTTAGTAAAAGTGATCCAGATGCAAGTATGCAATGTAAACCTAACAGTGTTTCTAAGCTCTGTTTAATTGAATATGTTGATCTGGACAATATACAAAGGACTCTTAAAATCCAGACCCATATTTATTATTTAAACATCCTTTACATTGTTTTAAGCCAGTATATCATTATATATTCCTGTCTAGGTTGGAACTGGCTATGGAGGGCCACACTGGCTTTGGGCTCATAGATTAGGCTCCTGGATTCTGCCTTTTTCATTCTGAGAGTAGAGGTGGTGTGTGTTACACCACTCTGCCTGGATTTAAGAGTCTATCTTCTTTGTTTCAGTTTTCTATAGTCTGTGAAATTCATTTCACTTCATTGTCTTTTATTTCCATAATGGATAGAATTATTTGGCTTTGGGGTCATTCCAAATGGAAGGTGTTTTTCAAACTAATTAAAAATTTTTCTCTCATTTTTTATTAAAGATTTCCATCTCCTCCCCTCCTCCTCCCCCTTCCCTCCCCTCCCTTCCACCCATACCCCAACTCTGCCCCTCTCCAAGCCAAAGAGCCATCAGGGTTCCCTTCACTATGTTAATTCCAAGGTCCTCCCAGCTCCCCCTAAGTCCAGGAAGGTGAGCAACCAAACTGACAAGGCTCACAGTGAGCCCGTCCATGCTGTAGAGTTCACGTTCATTGCCGTTGTCCTTGGTTTCTCAGTCCTCCTCCACCGTCAGCCACATTCAGAGAGTCTGGTTTGTTCCCCTGTTCCATCTTTTTAATAATAAAAAAAAGGTCTTTCCTCTACATGAAAGAGGTAAGTTTTATTACAGATCTATACAAGGCTCCGCAGAATTCTAAAATTATTTTACTGTTTTAATATGAAGTCAGGACCGTGAGGGGTGCGTCCACCCACTGAGATGGTGGGGCTGATCTAATGGAAGCTCACCAAGGCCAGCTGGACTGGGACTGAAAAAGCATGGGATAAAACCGGACTCCCTGAACATGGCGGACAGTGAAGGCTGCTGAGAAGCCAAGGACAATGGCACTGGGTTTTGATCCTACTCCATGTACTGGCTTTGGAGGGGCCTAGCCTGTTAGGATGCTCACCTTCCTAGACATGGATGGAGTGGGGAGGACCATGGACTTCCCACAGGGCAGGGAACCCTTACTGCTCTTCTGACTGGAGAGGGAGGGGGAGGAGAATGAGGGGAGAGGGAAGGAAACGGGTGGCTGGGAGGAGGCGGGGAAGAGGCAGAAATTTTTAATGAAAAAAGAAAAAAATATAGAGAGAAAAACATGAAATCTAACATATTTTGTTTGAAAAAAGAAGAGTAACAGGTATTTTATCTTTTTGTTTGTTATTTGGGTATTGATTTCATCTAGACAAAAATCCATTTGCCTAGAGTTGAGGAGAATTTGATGGCATGGGATAGTCAAGATGGAGGAAGGACAGAGATGAGAGCAAAGAAAGAGATGTTTTGATTGAGGGAGCCATTGTAAGATTAGCAGAAACCTGGCTCTAGAGAAATTCCCAGGAATCCACAAGGATGACCCCGCCTAAGACCCTAAGCAAAAGAGAAGAGGGGGCCCAATCTTGACTTGCCCTGTAGTCAGACTCATGATTATCTTAAATATCACCATAGAACCTTCGTCCAGCAACAGATGGAAACAATGGCAGAGACCCGTATCAGAGCACTGGACTGAGCTCCCAAGATCCAGTTGAAGAGTACAAAGAATGAGACTATGAGCAAAGAGGTCAAGACCATGAGGGGTTCAGCCACTGAAATAGTTTACCTGAGCTAATGGAGCTCACCAACTCCAGCTGGACTGGGATGGAACAAGCATAGGACCAAGCTAGTCCCTCTGAATGTGGTTGACAGTTGCATGGTTGGGGCAGACTGAGGGACCACTGGCAGTAGCACCAGGATTTATCTCTATTGCATGTACTGGCTGTTTGGGATCCTATTCAATTTGGATGTATACCTTGCTCAGCCTAGATGTAGTAGGGAGGGCCTTGGACCTTCCACAAAGCAATGTGCCTTACCCTCTTTGAGGATTAGATGGGGATGAGGTGGGAGGGGGTATGAAGGGAATGAGAGGAGGGGAGGGAGTGGGAACTTGGATTGGTATTTTTTTAAATCTAATAAATTTAAAAAAAATAAAAAAATTCCATTTGCCATCCCTGAAATAGCACCATAAATCACATTGTGATGATAATCATTTCATATGAAAAATAGAGACTTCCTCAGAGAAACCTTATTTTCCATATATATATATATGTGTGTGTGTGTGTGTGTGTGTGTGTGTGTGTGTGTATTTCAGAATTTCAATTTCCAATGAATTGTTTCTGCTCACATTCAGAGACATACTATGAGGAGATCCCAAAGCTAGTATCAAGGGCTGTAGACATGGCTACTGTGGTTAAGAGCATTTGCTGCTCTCATAGGGCACTGGAGTTTATTTCACTCACAACAACCTAAAAGTTCACTTCCATGTGAAATTCTACTCTCTTCTAGCCTCTGCATGCCACTGCATACACTTACATACATATACAGGCACACACATACGTGTAAATGAATAACAAAAGGACATTCACAAAGATATTAACAACGAAAAAGGAGTCAAAGAAAAACTCTCTGTGTATTTGCTAAGAAGATAATTTTATTTTAGGTTTCCAAATTCTTCAGTACTTTAGAGGCATAGGCCAGATGATCATATGTTCAAGTCCTTTCTTGTCATATAATGTTTTTGTTACCAGCCAGGACTTTACGAAACCCTGTCTCAAACCAAACAATTCTCAAATTCTTTAAACTATTATGAGAAGAAATGATTGTATAAAAACCAGTTCAGGAGAAATGAAATTGCTAAGGACTACACTGTCTGTATGCATAATAGATTATTATGCTGTCTATTATTTATTAGGCACACATGTCCTGATATTTATCAATATGTGGAAGTTAATAACTGGTAGCTATATTTTGGTCATATAGCCTTTAAATTTTCATCAGTATCTCAGAATTTTCTTTGTATGTTTACATACATTAATTTAATTATCATGGAAATTCTACTTAGAGAAAGGAACTCAGGTTTTCTCTGTCACTCAAAGAGACCATTAAAAGACTCAAATGACTTACTGGCTAGACTAGCCAAAGAGTTTGTGCTAATATTATTTTATTCCATTCAAGCTGATTTTACATTAGATTAACCATTACAGGAAGTCTTTAAATACTTTCTTACCTGTGGTACTGGGATTTTCTCTCCCTCATGCTCTGTCTGCCATATTGAATTACTGATTGTTTATATAATTTCCTCCAAATGATTGCTTCATAAAGCCTGCTTGTAATTGTGTGCAGTGTTTAGACAGTTTCTGGGTAGCAGAACCTTAGGTCAGCTGACATCCATAATACTTCTAAATAGTCACTTTAAAGACAATGATGATGTTGCTCCAATGTGAGTGATTGATTATACAAGGTAAATGATTATTCTATTTTATTTTTAGGTATACTGTGAGCTCTTGTATATTACAACATTGCCTGATTTTGATGCCCTGACTTGCTACTTTTCTTTAACCATGGTTTTTATATTATATCAAATTAAACAAAGGGACATATTAGTTCCTTTAAAAATTAGTGGTACAAATAAAAGTGATTAAATTTATTCTATGAAAATTTGTGTTCAACTCCTTGGATGGTGGTTTTTAAGAATTTGACTAGTCTTTACTTAACAACTAATATCCACATATAAGTGCGTACATACCATGTTTGTCTTTCTGGGTCTCAGTTACCTCACTCAGGATGATTTTTAGTAGTTCCATCCATTCAACTGCAAATTTCATGATGTTATTGTTTTTAATAGCTGAGAAGTACTCTAGTGTGTAATTGTAACACTTTTTCTTTATTAATTCTTTGGTTGAGGGGCATCTAGGATGTTTCCAGTTTCTGACTATTATGAATAAAGCTGATATGAACATTGTGAATCTAGGAGAGAAGAAAGAAAAAGGAGCTGGGATGAATCTATGAAGTGGAAAATGCATGTCCGGATATAATGTATGAGAGAACAATAAAAAGAAAAAATAAGAGCAAATATATTGCATTAAAATGAATTTGATTAAACATTCTGAATTTTTTGCTCTTTTTCTACAAAGTGAATAAAGTAATGTGATACTAAGTATTAAAGTTACCAAAAGAATATTTACATTGAAACCAAAAATTTGAAGAAAAGTTAGTATTTATATGAGTTTTCTGATGAATTACCTACAAACAGCAAATAGTTTATGGAAAACAAAAATTCAGTTGGATATTAGACATTGGTTTTTATGATTTGCTTTACAGATTGACTAAATATTTGTTGTAGACTCTATCAGTTTGTTGTTTTGTAAATGAAAATATATACCTCAAGAGTCCAGAATATGAGCAGAATTCTTACATCAATTGTTCTTTTTGTTTTATTTAAATTTCACGCTCTTTTCTGGAGTCCTTTTCTTCCTGTGCTCTTAGAAAAACTCTTCTATAACCTTGACAAAGCAGTCATTAAAAGATTTGGTCAGAAAATAAGAAAAAAAATTGTGAAATATACCTAGACAAGGTATGTGTGTTAAGTAACAAAATATTTTACTAATCATATACTGTAATAAATATTAAACTTAAATTTTTAGAAAAACAACAAAATATATGTCTAGTCTTATATAGCATACAAATGAAAAAAATCAATCTAACTTTCAAAAGAAACATTTATACTACTTATGAAAGTTCCTCATATCAAGTATATTTCAGTAATATCTCAGAAAAAAATGTATCTATTTGTCAGGTAGGTTTTTAAGCATTTTTATACTGTTACATTATAGATTGTAAATTATAGAGATGTTATCATATGGATATTGGTAATATGTATCTTTTTATTCTTTGTAATTATTAAATAAAATTTTGGCGACTCATTATGAAAATCGGAGTAAGTGATGAGGAGGGTAGGTAGGAAGATTACTGTTTATGCTCCTTGTACCTTGGCTTATAATCATTTATTTTGATGTATGTTTGCTGGAATACATTGATATTTATTTAGGAATAAGTTCGTATGACAATGTTAATGATGATTGCTTCTCATTTAGGTTTCCCAATGAAGCTGATAAACATCCTTCAACCATTCTGCTCTTTGGAAAATGAGATCAGGAGGAACTTTCTACTGTTTCCATTAAAAAGTCCTGGAGAATTTTTCTCAGGTTCTTAGAAAGTATATAGAAATAGAACTCATTTCATGGAAAAAAAAAAAAAAAGAATCCCACAGCACTTCTTGTTAATAACTGTTCAGCTACAAAATTTTATTGGTATCTTTTTATGTTCCCTCTAGAGGATGTAATGCACAAAAGCATTGCCACGGAACATATAAAATTACAAATGAAATTTATTGTAAAAAGTAGAATGTCTTATAGACTGGTGTCAGTATTTATTTCATTCATAAACCAAAACTGTAGTATAATATATTCATTGTCAGCAAGTTCATGTATGTAAATTGCCATCCAACGTTATTGACTGATATAAGACAGATATTGAAAAGACAATTTAAATTTACTTTTCCAAACATAAACTGTTCCACAAAAGCACTGTAAAAACTCCTTCAAGGTTTTGGGTTGTGCTTGACATTTACGGTTAACTACATAATTTGGTTGTGTCATAATCCACTGTGTTTGGTAATTTGGCATTAAATGCCTGCAGAGCAGATTGAATTCTCACCACCTCACTAGTAGACAGCTTGAGTCTATGACGAAGCAAGCAAGAGAAAAGATCTAGACGACGCTGACCAGGTGGGGAGAGTTTATTTACACGGTCTCTTATCTCTAGTAGCTGCAAAAGTGCCGAGTCCTGGGATCCCTGAGTATAGGGGTAGTCCAGCTGCAAAATCAGGTCCCGGATAGCTTCAGGATCGAAGTGCATGCTGTAGCCAAACACTTGGATGTTGTTGATTTTCATGTAGCCCAGGTTCCGGGATGGGTCAATAAACTCCAAAGGCTCATAGTAAATGCTTTCGTTGCTGTTGGGGCCATTTGCCTTGATGCGGCTCCTCAGGTAGATGTGTACTGTTTCAAAAAACGTCTTCCATTTGTTTCCCAGAGTCAGTGTCCAGTTATAGCACTGTAGTGGGAGGTCCAGCTTAGTCCGCTCCCAGTCGGGAAAGCTGCTCTCACTCACAGGCATAAACCAGCTCTCGGAATGACTGCCTCCGAATGGGTTGATGTAAACAGCCAGCACTGGCTCCAACGTGCTGTTTTTAGTTAAGCAAATCTGTAAAGAGAGACCCAAGATCATGTGGACCAGACTGGACTTGTACTTGTTACTCTTCAAGGTCAGGAGCATCCGCTTTCTCCAGGAAGGATCAAACCAGCTATTCAGGCGCATGTCATTGCTGATAAAGATGGCATGGACTTCTATTCGTCGATCTGTTTTCTGCAACAGGTATTTCATCTCCAGGTCTTGCAGGTCAGTCTCAAAGCCAATGTAGTGGTCAGTTGACTCAGCGACTTCAGGCTTGCACAGTCCCTGGCTCAGCATGTAGCCCGTGTTGCAGGTGCCGCAGCGGGTACGGTTGTCAGGTGCACATGTCAGGCAAGCAGAGGCATCGCCCACGGTGCAGGGCAGAAAGGCTGTGCACACTACCTGGTCGTTGGGACAGGTGCAGGAGTGTGTCTCCTCAGAGAAGCTGCCCAGGAGGCCATTCTCATTGCAGTAGAGAAAAGACTGGATGCGGGAGAGCCAGTAGGTTGAAGTTCTAGAAATAAAAAAAAGCATTTCGAAATAAATACTTCGATTCTGTGTAAGTGAGTACGTGCACTTGTACTTCTATAAAGTAAATACCAGCTCACCACTCTCTGAACTTTTTGTCAAATTTACAAACAACAAAAATAAAAAATAAACCATTACACACACACACACACTCACAAACACACAGACACACACACACACATACACACGGAAAACGGAAAAACAATTGAAACAAATAAATTTTCTCTTAATTATTACTTCCACCAAATCCAGAAACTCTTAGATTATTTGAAACGTGGTATAATGTATGGGTGTTCGTTAGACAATGGATGCTATAGGAAGTCATTAGGTCATGGAGGTAACATGCTCGTTAATGCATTAATGAGTTTATTCCATTGTCATTTAGAGTAAATTCCTTAAAAAGATAGAGTTTAACCTCTATGCTGTCTCTTGGCAGCAGCAGCACCTCCACCACCACCTCCTGCAGCAACAACAATAACCACAGCAATCTCTCAATAGGCTTGCCTGTGAATCTTGGATTCCTGGCTCTGGAACTGAGAGCCATTCAGTTTATTTTCATTCTTTACTAGTCAGCCAGTCTGTAGTATTGAGTTTTAGGAGTGCCAGTGGACAAAGAAAAATTCATTTCTGAGTTTTTTCTAAATACCTTTAAGATGAGTTCTCTGAAAAATTCTCCCAAAACTGTGCCTAAGTATCGCAAAAGTAAAGTTCTGCAGCTCTGCGAAATAAGATGTGAGGCTGCATGCAGTTGCTGGCCTGTTTATTCTGCTTTGTTCTGTTCCTTTGCCTCTGTTCGTCTCCCTCCATCTTTCCCTTCTTTTTCCTTTTTTCCTCCCCCACTCTCTTTCACTCCCTCCCTCCCCTCTTACTTCCCGGTTTCCTACCCTATGATATTCTTGCTTATTTAGTTCTGTAAATGTGTCTCTAACAAAAAGCATATATCACACCTGAATTGAGGATTCTATTTTTTTCAAAACCAAAGCATAAATTCTTAGTGCAAACTCATTTCTCACTGAAAACTCTAATCATGTTTTGAGATCATAAGGACAAATTAATTAGATTAAGGCTAAAGGCAGAGGTCACAATTGTAGGGTACTGTAAAAAGAATTGTTGGGACATTGAGAGAAAGCAATTATTTTCATAGCTTTTACACATTTTCAACCAGTGTTTAGACTGTTCTTGTTTTCACAGACATACTGATAAAACATTGTGTTCATTTTCTTGCTTTTCAGCTTGTCTGATGGATAGTGACAGCTCAGCATTCATCCAATCCCTGCACCTGCTACGGAGAAGTAGCAATGGGCTATTTGCCGCACAGCCTCTTGCCCTTCCCCTCACTAACCACCCTTTGACCACTTGACTGTGTGTCACAAGGACGTTTTCAAGGAAAGAGAAATCTGATAACATTTCTTTTCTTTACTCTCAGTGAAATCTTGATGTAAGCAGCTGTCAAAATTGGGTACTCAGCCAGTTTCAACATTGCTTAGTGGATTTATAAAAATGTACTGAAAAATTCAGATGGTTTTCCCCAGAGAGAGTAAAATTCCTTTCAGTTACATAATTTTGTAACTTTAAAAACTTTTGAATTAAATATCTTCTAAATTCCCAAGTAGATTATGTTTTTCATATTTCTTTTTAACCAAGTAGTAAGCAAGTAAAATAATACTGTCTTTTGTTGATGCATATTTGCACTTCCACATGTCCACACACACAGATTGCTGAAGCATATTTATACACACACATTGACACAAACATCATTGATGCATATTCACACATACACATGTTTAAACCGATCGTTGATGCATATCCATACATACACACATTCACACACAAACAGATCATTGATACATATTTACACACACACGTTCATACACACACAAATCCTTGGCTCATATAAACTAAGATTTATGAGGTTAACAACTGTATAGTTTTCCTATCATTTTTGTGGGAAACATGATCATTTACAGCTTTTTATCAAGTGTTTGTCATAGGTCTTGACATTTACTTAAAAGCAGTTCATAGAATGAAGACAGGATGAAATGATAGGTGAGAAGATTGGAAGGGAGGAGTGGAAGATAAAAAATTCAAATCATACAAGATAGAAACCATGGATTTTGAAAAACATAAGAAAGTCCTTGGAGACAAACATAGGAAAAAAACAATCAAAGCAATGAATATTTAAGTATATGAATAATGTAAAGGACCAGTATTTCTGCTCCATAAACGGGAGAGTTTGCTATGTAACCAAATTTTCACAAAAATTTGCAGGATATATTACAAGGAAGAAAGTACTTTCCCAAGTTCATTTAAAATCTGTTTGGGCATAAAAAAAGAGTTAAGACCTAGAGACACTTAAATCATGGATGAATTATGCATTATACTATCTTGACAAGAGAAATCTCTTGCCATAAGGCAAACACTAAAGCCTAGTTTAATAAATAAATTCTGTCGTGTTCCACAAATATGAGTTTACTGTTTCATAAAAACCTCACAAATGGGCCAGTTGCATTGAAAAAGAATAAATATCAGAGGGTTATTTTAAGAATCAAATTACATTTAGTTGGACAAACAGAGTACATACAGAATTAATAGGAAAAAAATACAAAATCCTATTTCTGTCATCATCACTGCTGTTACTACCATAATTTAAAAGAAATCATTGTAGGCAGTTTCTTTATTATAACTGAATTTCCCCCAGAAAAGGAGCATTTCGTTTTTCTTTAACAATTCATATCCCCATGATTCCTAATACACGGTATCAATACATTTAAATTTCATGACAATGGTGCCCTTTTGTTCACTGAGACTTTATTCTGAAGTGCATGCTGTCTCCATGTGATGTTTGCAAAGACCTCAAAAGTTTTTGCAGTTCTGAGCATACACTGTAGATGCTAACAATTTTCTCTGAGGTATTAGAACATGTGTTGATACAAAAACAATTACCTCTTCTCATTGTTAAATCCTCTCTGAGCACTAATAATCTTATTTCAAAGGTCCTTTATTTCAGCCTTCTAATCCTTTATTGCTTTCCAAATCTGTGGAATGTGTATCTAAATTTTAAACCTAAACAATATAATTTCTGTATCTCTTTGAAATTGAGGATTACTCTTTTGGGAAGGCCATTTCATTTTAGCTTTCATAGATTTGTCCTTCTTAGACCTTAATACCTTAAACTAAATATAAATTCTGGGGATTAAACACCCACAGCCATTTAAACAATCATAAGCTGATTGTTAGCTCAGTCACAGAGAGATCAAGCCAGGAAATTCTCTGTCACTCTCCTTTTTCACTTGGCTGCTCTGGGCATTGCAGTCTTGGCAGTATTGCCCTGGGCTCAAGCTGACACTTGACACACAACAGTTTTGCTCTTGGAGATAATTGTACACTCTGAGAAAAGGAAAATTCATTTTTAAACTATCATTTTCTCAGTGAAATTTACAGAGAGATGGTGAGAGGAGGTAAGAGAGAGAAAAGTAGGGACAGAGACATCTGATATATGTTTATATTTCTTTGTCAGAGAAGAAATAACTGAACTAAATTAGAATAAATATCATTCTGATATTCTTCATGAAATACCTTCTGAGCATTTCTTAATATGATTAAAATCTCACAATTAGGTTAAAAGAAAATCCTTAAAAAGTTAGGGTAGGTGGTACAGGACTATAATCACAGCTATTCTATACTAATGATCAAGGAATGAAGTTGAAAGTTATCCTTGGCTGTAGAGTGAGTTAAAGTCTAGCTTAGGCAATTAGAATTTTTTTCACAGAGTAAATTCAGAAATTTGTCTGATGATACAGGTCAGTGGTAGATTGCTTGCCTAACACACTTTAGTACCAATGTTTAATGGAGAGAATGAAAACATAAATACTATGACATTGGGCATTAATTTCATGGGATAATATAAGTTTGCTTTATTTGTAGCTGAAATGTCCATTTTCATTTATTATAACCTTGAAAATTTAAAAAAAATAGAATGAGGAAATGGGTCTTGTCAAATTACTACCATCTTTTGGTAGTGTATTACTTCTTAAGAATTGTTTGGAAAGAAAGTGAAGCGTGGCCTCTTTCCACAGTTTGGAACATGGAATGATTAGTCCAGGAAGTAGTAATTACATAAGAGGTTGTAACTTGTGGGTAAGCAGATTTCTATCTCATGGTGATGTTGAATGCAAAAATAAAATCAGAAAAAAGACTCAGGCAAAGTTGTTCAAATCCTTTCAAATGTGATGTGGCTAGTTTTGACAGAGTAGTAAAATAAAGTAGACTGTACGTGGTGTGTGTGTGTGTGTGTGTGTGTGTGTGTGTGTGAGAGAGAGAGAGAGAGAGAGAGAGAGAGAGAGAGAGAGAGAGAGAGAGAGAGAGAGAGAGAGAGAGAGGATGGAAACACAGAAAGACATGTTGGGAAGATCTAGATTCCAAATGTATACAATGGTGTACTCAAGGCAGGATGCTGTACTGAGGGTTGATGCAGAGACAATGGCTGAATCCTGCACACTGACTTGTTCGTCAAAGCTTGCTCACCCTTCTTTCTCATAGCACCCAGGACCACCAGCCCAGAGCTGTTTATACTCAAAGTGCACTGAACCTACTCATATCCTCAATCAAGAAAATGCCCCACAAGTTTCTCTCCCGCCATTCTGGTGCAATATTTTTTTAATCAATGTGCTTCCTTCCCAAATGAATCTAGCATGTGTCATGTTGACCTAAAACTAACCAAATTTGAGTAGCATTCACATTTACTTTTAAAAAATAGAATCTCATTGGGTGGTGGTGGCACACGCCTTTAATCCCAATAATTTGGGAGGTATAAACAGGTGGATTTTTGTGAGTTCAAGGCCAGTATGGTTCACAAGAGCTAACATTTCCAGGACAGAATCTAAAGCTACAGAAAAACCCTGTTCGAAAAACCAAAACCAAATCAAAACATAAAAGTAGTGTCTCAGATTATTCTAAATTAGAACAAGAGATGAAGTACTGTCATGATTGGTAATATTGGAACCCATGTGACTGTACATGCTTTAGCATAAATGTACAGACAAAAGTTGAAGACCCAGGGCTTCTTCCCCAGGACTGCCTTTAGTATTGAATGTTTCCTTTTCAATGTAGCTTCATTTAATAAGCATTCCTATAGTGCCTCAACTAGTCTACTTTTCAATTTCTAAGGGCAATATATGTAGCTATACCTCTCAACCTGAGGTATAACTATTTTATTTAAAAGTTAGATGATAGGAAACTGTTCTCCCCCATCAACAATTACCTATAATATATGAAAGTAAGAAGATTTTAATTGGATTTCGTCCCAGTTATATTTTTTACTCTCATCTTCATCAAGAAACATCCAAAGAACATAGATATTTAAAGCAAAGAACTCAGTGTATGCTTCTTAATTGTCATCCGTTTCAGCCAACCCATCTCACTTAGAAAAAAATAAAGAAAAATTGATAGTACTTCCACCTAACTAATCTTTAAAAAGCAGTATTTTTATATTGACACAGAAGAGCCTATAAATTCTACAAAAACTTTTGCCAAGCAATAAGTCTTAAAACTCCCTATGTATACACACATATGTAAATTACATTTAAATAGCTACCATGTAATAGATGAAAACAATGCCTCAGCTAGGTATCATGCTCTCAAACAAAATTCCTAGGACAAGGAATGAGTTATACCCTTTCTTGGAGTTGTTGTTCAAAGTACTTTCATAGAACCCCCACAAATAATACAACTTATTGTGAATGCTATTGGTTGCATTTCATAACCTGACTGTGAGACCCTATTGCTGACAACAATATATGCTGACAGAAATATATTTCTTACAACAATAACATATGGCATTGCACATGAAGTAATTAATCTAGCATTCAGTTAAGTTTTACCCTTATTGACTAACAATGTTCAGAGGATCAATTCAATCTGCAGTAAGTTTACCCATGGAAAATTAACTATCAATTTTAAGCATTTCATAATCATCCAGTCTTACTGTTCTATCGGCCTAATGATTCTTTCTGCTTTTGATTTGTCTGTGCCTCCCTCACTCTCCATCCCCTATGCATCAACAGAGAAGGCATTTCTGGTCTATGATGACATAGTTATGCCCCTTTTAGAATAGTGACTAAATTGTAGGCATAGTGTCACAAAGTCTTTAAGGATTGTAGAAGGAGCAGTGGGCTGCGTCCCGCCACCCAGTTAGCTTTACCCAAAATAATTACATGGAAACTGTATTCTTTTAAATACTGCCTAGCCCATAGTTTCAGCCTCTTATTGACTAATTAACTCATACTTAGTAATCCATGTAGCACCACGAGGTGGATCGCTTATCCGGAGAGATCTTATCATGCGTCCATCTCGGAGAGGAGAGGCATGGCAACTGCCTATGGCGACTGCCTGAAGCATCTCCCCAAATCTGCTTCCTTTTTCCCACAATTCTGTTCTGTCTACTCCGCCTACCTAATTTTCTGTCTCTTAAAGGGCCAAGGCAGTTTCTTTATTAATAATGAAAGTAACACATAGACACTCCTCCATCATTTCCCCTTTTTCTGTTTAAACAAAAAACAAAGGCTTTAACTTTAACATAGTAAAATTACATGTAACAAAACAGTTATCAAGCAAGAATTACAGTTACAATATTTAGATCTATTTTATCTTTTATCATAACTAAAGAAAGCTATAACTATCTATTTATTCTTCAACTCCATCAAAGACTCCAGAAGGATATAATATTACCTAAGTAAACAAGTCATATGCAACTTTCAAACTCAGAAATGACAGACAACTCGCTGCCTGGACAGTCACCCAAAGTTCCTCTGTACCGTTGGGGCATCCATGTTTGGCCTTCAGGCCCATAGTATCCAGCAGACATTTCCATGAAGCAGGAAATTCCAAAGACAGTTCAGTCACTTTCTGCTGTGTCCTGCAGAATGTCTCGCAGACTCTTTCATGAATCTCACCTTTAGGCAAGTTCAGCAGTCCTCTCTCTGTGGGTTCTCTGTGTCCCAGTTTATGCAACAGTCCAGGCAAGAGCAGTTTCTTGTCCAAATGGCTATCAAACTCCATAAGGATCCTCTTCGATGCCCATCTTCCTCTCAAAGTAGATTGGTGCTACCAGGAGTAGACGTGTCTCATTATCATGAAAAGCCCTAAGTTATTAAAACATTAAATGCCATATTCTGTAGTCTTTGAAAGATATGAAGAATGCCCATCTAACTGAAATATATCTCTATATATCTAGAAAATCTAACTAACATGACTACAAGCTTGACTATTATTGATGATTATCCATTAACAACCTATATTTCCTAATTATACATTACATTTTTAAATGAACTACATAATCACAATAGCTTAATCAAAATCAGAAATACATATACATATAACAAAATTGACCTTAAAATCCATACCAATGCAAATTACTCATATCTATATCATCTCCCCCTTTAAATGTAAAAGAACATTTATAAACAATATTTGGGAAAATGGGCGCAGTTTTTTTCTCTCCAAACTGCTTCCTGCTGAATGGGGGCCCTGTTATTTAGGTCTTTCATGGGGTAACCTGTCTGTTAGGTTCATCTCAGTCAGCAGTTGAGTGAAGTAACTTTTGAAGGTGTTCACAGCAACCTTTCAGGAGGGCGTGGTCTATCATACCATATTGGGATAGAAGCAATCCACAGGGTGTCATCCTCTGTGAAGACAAAACAAGACCCTCTTTTCCAAAGCATCATGTTCTTAGATCCAAATTCTGAAGTCATACCGTTAAGATGTGCA
This sequence comes from Arvicola amphibius, assembly GCF_903992535.2. Lineage (NCBI taxonomy): Eukaryota > Metazoa > Chordata > Mammalia > Rodentia > Cricetidae > Arvicola > Arvicola amphibius. The sequence goes on from NC_052058.2 coordinate 74,127,658, forward strand.
TTCTGGTCTAGCCTGGCAGCCCATATAATGAAATGTCTCTCTGTATTTAGCTCTTTTACAGTCAAAAATTTCAAAGAAAACACAATAAAATACACAATCCAGACTCTCTGTGAATTTTCCATTTTTACGTGGCTTATTTTCACTCTATCACTTTAATTTATTCTGTCTCTTTAAAGACTTTACCCTTTTTTAAAAGGCATTAACTTTATTTTCTATATTTTTTCTTCTCTCTCTCAAGCCTACGTACATTCATCCAACATTGTGACTCATTTAAAAGTCTGTTTTGTCTGAATCTGTCCTATTGTGAATTTGTAATTCTTTTACTATCCAGGAGCACTTTTGATTTTCACCTTTAAATCGCTTAAGAATCTAAGCTGTGACATTCCTGGGTCAAAAACAGGTACTGTGTGCTTGCCACGCCCAGTCCAAAGTGGCAGAGCCATTTTTGACTCTAATGGGTTGCCCCTCTGAGCTACATAGCTGAGGGCTGCTCTGGATGTTGGCTCCACCTCTCTCTAATTTCAAAATGGAGGATATACCATTTTCTGCTAGCTCTGGGGCCTCCAGGTAGGAGCTGCACTCAGCACTTAACTCTGAAACTGAGCATGTGGCACAGAAACTTTTTTCATCCAAGTTACAATCATATCTGACACACGCAGTCTGAAAACATCTCTGTATGGTGGCAGAAATCATCATGCTCTCCTGCTCGCCTAAGCCCAATTCCGCCATCTGCCTAGGTGCAGGCAGGGAGCAGTGAGCCATTGCCATGGTCTCAGAGCACTCTCCTTCTGATCCCAAGCAGGATCAGAAACATCCAGTCCCCTAAAAGCCATTGAAATGCTTTAAAACCAGAGTTCGCTTTGGCGGCACAGCTCAGGAAGCTGTGTTTTAAATATGACTCAGCTTTTTTTCTGTCGCTATTGCCGAAACAGGAAATCTCTCTATGGCACATCCTCAGAAAAATTTCTCTGCAGCACACTCTAGCAAACAGCAAAAAGCTATGTTAAACTCTCTCTCTCTCTTTTTAAAGCTCTCTCAGGATTTTAAGTGGATTTAGTCCATCATGTTGGGCGCCAATCTGTAGATGGAATGGTGGGCTGTGTCCCGCCACTTGGCTAGCTTTACCCAAAATAATTACACGGAAACTGTATTCTTTTAAATACTGCCTGGCCCATAGTTTTAGCCTCTTATTTACTAATTAACCCATACTTAGGAATCCGTGTAGCACCACGAGATGGATGGCTTATCAGGAGAGATCTTAACCTGTGTCCATCTTGGAGAGGAGATCTGTAGCTTCTTATTGGTTGATTCTCATATCTTGCTTTAACCCATATTTTGTAATTTATATAGCACCACGAGGGGTGGCTTACCAGGAGAGGTCTTAACCTGCGTCCATCTCAGAGAGGAGAAGCATGGCGACTGCCTATGGCGACTGCCTGAAGCATCTCCCCAACTCTGCTTCCTTTTTCCCACAATTCTGTTCTGTCTACTCCGCCTACCTAATTTTCTGTCTCTTAAAGGGTCAAGGCAGTTTCTTTATTAATAATGAAAGTAACACATAGACACTCCTCCATCAAAGGATAAGGAGGCATTTTAGTTGTTCAGTCTTTCCTCTGGCTCTTCTCTAATTACATTCAGTTCACTACTCATTTCATAACTCTGAGAAGTCTGCTCAGTATTTTCTGATAATTTTACTTTAAATATATATGATGTCCAGTTAAAAAGTCATAGTAATCTCTCACATTAGATTGGACTTTCTATATTACCTCTCGATTAGTAGTTGGAACCTCTCCCCAATACCCATATCTAATATAATTAAAGTATCTTCATTAATAGGACCTAAAAACAATCATGACTCAGGAAAGATCCACAGGAAAGAAAAGATCACATTTTTCTCTTTTGTGCTCCCCATTGCTCTGCCCTAAGGTAACCAGCTTCTAGAACAACTTGTGTGTGTATTTAGTGTTATCTATAATAATTACCTGTTCACCCTGTATTACCTTTAAGAGGTAATGATATAATCAGAATAGGATTCACATCATGGCAGAGATATCAAGAGTGGGTACAAAGGACATCTTGACAATTAACAGCACAACACAAAAAAATAAAATGTTTCAAGCATTACTTACATTTTTAACAAATAATAGTCATCTAAACTGAATATATTCTAAGAAAATATTTGTAAAATTTTCACTGAAGTTATTGAGTGTTTCTGGGATGATAGTGAAGAGCAGCTTTGGAAAAAATGATAGGGTGTTTACTTCTATGATATGAAGCAGATAGATGTAAAAATCATTTTAGAAAAATTATAGCATATCCTCTATTTCAGAAAATTAGAAAAGCAAATGTAATCTCAGAATAACTGATAAAAATTGATTAGTATATAAAATGGTATTTCTAAGTAGAAATGCCAGATTCAGGATGACAAAAAGTTATGTTTAATACAAAAATATTTGGTGTTTAGCATCACTAAAGTATAAAGTTACTCTTACACAATAGTGACAGTGATCCCAGGTACCTCACTAAGTACTTGTAGTAACTCTGATGTATTCAGATTAAGAATATTATAATCGGGAAAGAAAGAAAACAAAAAAAAAATCTGGCTTTGATTCTACCTTTGCTTAAAATTCTTATGACATTAATTTGGTTTATCAACTAGTTTTTCTGATGGTACAAACCTGACTTAAAGTACAGTACATTATTAAAAATCTGGTGACAGCTATGTAATCAAGAAACATTGATTCATTTATTGAATAATAAATTATATATTGATTATAATTTTTTGAATTATATATCAATTATCTTATTATTAGTATAGCTAAAGATATTATAACTGTATGTTTATTAGGAACTAGAAAAGTATAAAATATATAAAATTAACTTCCAGGTTCTATTAAAATGATGTTTTGGAAATCATATCATCAATGCCACACAATTTTATGAGTTCTAGATTTTGTTAGAAATGACACAAAGTTGGTTAATGTGTGTTCATTTATGTTTCAACTGGTGAAAAACTACAATTGTTGAAGCATTTTTTAACTTATATCTCTTAAAATTTGGCTCAAAATATACTAATATCAAAGGCTGTAAACTCATCCTGTTTCATATAACCTTTTTAATCAACGAAAGATAATAAATATCTATTTTCTGTTGAGTTTTTTTCTAGAATTCAAATATTACATTACATTCGAATAAATAAAATCAATATGTATCAAATGACTGACTATAAGACGAAAGAATTCCAGTGTGTCTATTACTCTTTTGTCTCATTTCTCAACTGAGATAAGAAAGTGATGAATTATTTTAAATGGTCACCCCATAACTATTTATAAAACAAATACAAGAGCTAATACTTTAATCTTTGGATTCTCAGGCAGACTTATACAATATTGAACATCTCTTTCACTGCAGTGATAAGACTTTCCATTAACAAAATATCTTGGTAGAAAGAATGAGTCTTTCTGGATGTTATCAGCAGTAACACAAATCAAACAGGAATTCAGAATTACTCTTTTCTCTTACTTGTAGGGTAAACCATAAAATTATAGATGGGAGACCCTTATCAACTGTCAGAAAAATATACAGAAATTTCTGTCACTTCAAGAGCCTAATCTGTTCTGTTGTCAGAATAAAAATCCATGTTTATCCATATTCCTTCTAGTTTGGACTTCATTGAACATTTCCATAGTTAATCTACTTACAAATTATTTGAAAATAAGTTATTTTTATCGATAAGTTATTTTAACTTCTTTCTAATTAATTTATTGGCTTTTTTCTTTTGATAAAAATTCTTTTGAAAATGGAAGAAATTGTATATAATACAGAAATCATTGCTTGGACTCTTGAAAAAATTGTGTAAAATAAACAATATCAGTTTAGGCTTTTGAATCATGAATAATTTGCAATCCCTTGGTTACTGAGGGCATTCTATACTTTGAACATCTATGTATACAGGTCTAAAGCACATTCTTCCCAGTTTCCAGAGCCATGGGAGCAGTCTTCCAAGGCTCCTGTCCATCATAAGTAACAGTATGGAGGTCAATTTTAAATGCCAACCTTAATAAAGTTACAAGAAAGCATAGTTCTCTGTATGTTTATGAAGATATTGCACCATGCAGTGCTCAGTACACACTGCTGACTGATGTCTTTTCCTCCCATGCAAATAATGCAGCCAGACACAGTGTATAGTACTGAGATTTGCTGGTGTTTAGCTTTGCTCTAAGTTCAGTTAGCTCTGTCTTAAAGGAATGAGGTTGAGGCTAATATAGCTGTAAACCCAATCTTCTCTGCTGCTTCCATATGCACAAGCACTTCTGCTTGCACATAAACATGCATATACACATCATACGTACAAAGAACAACTCCTTCCCTCAACAAGCACATGCACGCACCAGTTTTTTTTTTTTTTTTTTTTTTTTTTTTTTTTTTTTTTTTTTTTTGGTTTTTCGAGACAGGGTTTCTCTGCGGCTTTGGAGCCTGTCCTGGATCTAGCTCTTGTAGACCAGGCTAGTCTCAAACTCACAGAGATCCGCCTGCCTCTGCCTCCCGAGTACTGGGATTAAAGGCGTGCGCCACCACCGCCCGGCCATGCACCAGTTTTGTACAAAACATAGGAGCAGTTTGGGCTTTATGATTATTGCCACAAAAATAATTATTCAAGTATGAATCTTCCCTATCAGGTTCCAGCACAATAGCAATAACTTCGTTATTACAACTATCAAAACCTTTTTTCAAGAAAATGTACTAAGTAAAAATAAGCCAATATTCCTGTTTCTCTTAAACTTAGAGATGCTTATGTGGTTCTGTTCAGAGATAAACTAAAATCACAGAGAGCATGGCGGTGTATTTCTGAAAGAATTCAACAGTATTTGCTTTCTGTTGTTTATTCTAATGTATATCTTATCTCAGGAATAAGGAAATACCTTGTGAATTCAAGACAGAAAACACGTAAAGTAGCTAAGGGAGAAAAAAACAATAAATAATTTATACTTTTAGTAAGTTATGCCCTTGGATTGACAGTGTTCCTTATAAGAACCGTAGAATTACAGCATCTCTCCCCAATAATGGGCATAAAAATCCTCCTTTACAATGTTGGTCAGGCTATTCTAAGTGATTCCCAGGACAATGCATATTACTGATGCAGCCCTTGGCTGTCTCTCAGGCATTGAAAGTAAGTACCTATTGCTGAAAATACCACACACTTAAGGCAGAGGACTTAGATGACTTCATCTGAATCTAACTTGAAAGCTAAATCCTGTGCTCCACCTTCCACAGGCTCTGAAAATACAATGCAAGCTTCAGAAAGAGAAAATGACTAAATATACCTTGCAAATGCAGCAGCCATGAACCATAACAGTGATGACCATGGCGAAGTTTTCATATAGATACAAATGGTACTCACATTTTCGTAGCAATCAACTGTCTAATTGGATTTAAAGTTCATTTAACAAGAGGCAAATCATTACTGGTACTAGAAATCTAATCAACTTTCCTCTGCCAGTGACATCGGGAGCCTTAGAAATGAATTTACTACTGTAACTTTTTTAGAACAGGACAGTTCTTAACATCATTTTAAATCTTATCCTTATGTCCATAGGTAAGTATAGCTATGACTCCTTCCCAAGGAAGCTTCTCTTACAACAAAGGGAGACCACCACAGGAAAACACATCCGAACACAGTAGAGAGATGAATGGATCCGAGGGACACAAGCCCCAATGGACACATCTACATCATAGATCTGCATCTATGACTCAGGGAAGAAGGCAAAAGAGGTATATTAAAATGGTTGTAAAAGCGAGGAGACCAGAAATTCTGCAATAAAATATTCTTCCTAATTTAATAAAAAATAAGGGAACAATGACAATAACAACAGATATACTAAAATGGAAGAAAAAAATTCACAGAGTCCAAGAACTAGCCAAAGCACTACAAGCAGCTTAAGACTACTAGGAATGGGAAAATTTCTCTGTCCTGGGAATGAACTCCTTTATTGTTAATCCAAACCCAATGGTAGGTAGCCTCCACTAAATGGAGAACATTCAAAGTAGTCTCATTATTCACATCTATGCAACAACCAAACGGTCTCAGACTATTATATTTACATACTTGTGATACACAAACATTTCATGATTTTTTTTATTCTTGTGTGTGTTGTGTATGTGGATAATGATTAAAGAATAAAATGAAAAAGGGCAATTAACATGAAAGGGTGCATGGGAGGGGTTGGAGGTAGTGTTCTAATTCCATGTTAATTAAAAATATAGCAAAAAATTTAAATTGCAATTATTTTATAAATAAAACTCTAGATGATTTCTTTACATAAAGAGTGGGATACAAGTTCCAAAAGTGGTTCCACTTTAAGGGATTTGTGCATTAAGTCTAAAGAAAAGAAAACAAAACAATGAAAAACAAAATCCACAAAATTTGGAAGAGCAACTTGTTTTTGGCAACTTTAAAATGAAACATAAACACAAGAAAATATTGTAACTAATCTTTAAAAAATAATGGAAGATTAAAATAAAGAATAGAAGATTTATCTAATTATCCCAAGGAATATTTGAGTCTATTTTATTGAACAGAGTAAGTATTTAGCAAACAATATCCTGAGCATTGAAAACTTGGGAAAGACACACCCAGTAGTTCTTGACAGGACATAAAAGTGTATTTGTTTTTATTGGTTGTTTTTTGTTTGTTTTAAATTCAGTATTATTTTTAGCTCTGGCTAAATATATTACTACAATACCATTATTCTTGATTCAATAGCACATTAATGCTGAGAATATGTATTTAGATTTCCAAGAACATATTCTAATTTTAAATTTAATAGAAAGATTTTGAATGATATGATATAGAAATCATTGACTTTTATGATGTATTGCAGTACTATGAGTTTTATCTACATAACAAGCAGGATTGTATTTCCTGTGGATTTCTGAATTATTTTTGGTTTTGCAGTAAAAACTTTAGACAAATCTATTTACAGTTTTGAGTTATGAGATACAAATAAGAAAAGCAATAAGTATATAGTGAATAATTTAATCCCATCAATGCTTTTTCTTCTTCTAGGGAACCAAAATCAGAGATTTTCTAACAGTATTTGGATCCTTACAAGAAGTGTTTTTCTTATCATTTTAGTTTTTCCTCACATATATCACTTCTGTAAATGATCTGAAGTGCATCCTCTCCCCAGACCTCTAAATAGAAAGAAACATGTCACCATATATCAGTTCTTTAAGTTGTTTTGGTCAGAATTGTGCTGAAGTATTACATTTCCCAAGAAAGAACCAAGAATTAAATCAAACCCACAACATCCAATTCAGCATTCACAGCACAGCTCTTCGTGTCAAAAGAAAATAACAGTATTTTTTCTTCATAAAAGCATTATTAAAGAGTACAGACTTTCTGTTACAAGAAATTTCCATCGTAGAACTGTGTGGTCCAGCTGGAAGGTGACAGACATGTTAATATCATTGTGAAAATGATTGGGGTACAGCATGCTTATCAAGACATCATATTATTTACATCCAACATATACAATGTTTTCCATTAAACATTATATAACTTAAAAAGCATTAAAGGCAACAAAGACAAATGTTTTTTCTTTCCTTCTCTCATTTTATTTATTTGCCACCTCAGCCTTCTCCTGCTGTCAAACATCTTCATTCACTTGTTTAAAATGTTTTAAATTATTTTAATATTTATTGAGAGAATATACGTGAAGGCGAGGCATGCTATGCTTTTAAACATTAAGTTAAAAATAATTTGGTCATTCTATTTATGGACTAGTCCCAGAATTATATCAATGGATTAAAATTTCTTTTTTTTTTTTTTTTTTTTTTTTTTTCCTCATGGTTTATTTTTTTTTATATTTAAAAATTACCATCTCCTTCCCTCCTCCTCCCCCCTCCCTCCCCTCCTTCTCCCCTTTCTCTCCCCTCCTTCTCCCCCTTCCCTCCCCTCCCCTCCACCCATACCTCCCCTCCCTCCCTCTCAAGGCCAAGGAGCCATCAGGGTTCCCCACTCTATGCTAAGACCAAGGTCCTCCCAACTCCCCCCAGGTCCAGGAAGGTGATCGACCAAGCTGAGAAGGCTCCCACAGAGCCCGTCCATGAAGAAGAATCAGAGCCCAGAGCCATTGTCCTTTGCTTCTCAGTCAGCCCCCGCTGTTGGCCACACTCAGAGAGACGGGTTTGGTCGCATGATCCATCAGTCCCAAGGAGATTTACTCTTAATACCTTTTAATGTACAAATTCATTACATTATAGAATAATAGAGTTGGTTGAAAATTACTCAAAATAAAGTAGAATCATTTTGTCATTTATAAGTCATTTACATGTGAAGAAAAGAATAGGTTTCCCAAAGTTCTTTGTTTTTCAGAAAATTGTTCTATTGCTGATTCTGTGTTTGTGAGTATAAATGTGTGTGTATTATATTCTGTGTCCATGCACATGATCAGTGTAAAGGCCAGAAGGGGGCGTCAGAAACCCTATATCTGGAGTTATAAGCAACTGTTATTCAACCCAGTGAGTGCTCTGTAAAAGCAGAAGGATCTTACCTGCTTAGCCTTCTCTCATGCCCCTAATCTCTTACTTATTATACTAGCTTAGTTTTTACTTCACTATTTTTAAATTCCTTTGTAGCTTGAACATTTCCAGTTCATCCCAAGTCTTTAATATTCTGGCTTTCCACTAGACAATATTTACATAACAGACCCAAAAGTATCATACTTGTTTACAAGTTAAAAACCAGGATTTAAAATTCAGTTAATTAAATTTTTAGTAATGCTTCTCAAATGAAAACATTCATATTCTTTTCTAATATTTCAAAAAAATTACTTATGTGTGTGTACATATTTACATTAAATCCTTCAATAAACATTGAGGCTTCATTAACACTCAAATGGGATCACCCCACTTTTCATCTCAACTTCAATCATTTTATGCAGGACAAAAACTTGAGACATGGAGCAACTTCTGAAGATGCTTTGGTGTCACTTCTGGAGCTTATCTGAGCCTGCACATAGAACTCTTTCCCACTCTGGTTGTGTTTGAGTCTCACCAGTTTGTGATATTTGCTTGGAAATACCTTTGCTTGTCTCTGCAAACATTAGCATTTATTACTTTCTACCCATGGACCCTCTCATGCTTCTAGAAATCATCTTTATTTCCAGCTATATCTTTGTCATTTCATGTTTTCCTAAGTGAAGATTTCCATACAAGACTTATCCACAACTGCTATTTATTCATACTCTCCTTGCTCTCTTTCCTGTTTATTTTTCCTATTGAAGAGTCTTTAAAAACATTTTTTACAGAAATTGCTTTATTAAGACAATAACTCCAATGACTGTGGTACTATTTTTATCTAAAATATTCATGACTTTAATCTTCATAACAGTAACTGTTTAATAGCATTAATTCCATAAATAATACTAAAACACATACAGCAACTGAGTTAAAATGTGTAAATAGCATGTTTTGTAGATATAATAAATGTAATCCATTTAATTTTCCTGTATTAAATTTCTAAGACATTCTCTTAGATATAGTAGAAGCAATTCTCAGAAAATAGATGAAACTAATAGATATAAGAAATTATATCCTATTTCTTCTCCTGTTTGTATCCATCCCCAAGCTGTACGCTTTAATTACCAGTTAACCACTTTATGTTGCTTGCTCTTTCCAAACACAGTGGTATTCAAAAATATAATTTAATTAACAGAAACTTTAGAATAAAGCAAATGAGGTGTGTTAAAAGAAAAGTCAGCATCTCAAGCTGTATGTCATGTAAAATTTAGCAAACAACTAGATAACAGTTCTTATAACATATCCTGTACAGCATGCACCTGCCTATACAATGGAAAGTTAAATAATGCTACTATCATTCAGTATTGTTATGATTTTATTGTAATATTTTTTCTGAGTTTATTATTTTCCATGATTAACTCAATAAAAGATAAAAGGAAAAAGAAAAGAAACTGATAATGAGATAATATGTAATTTATAAAAATTGAATCATATTATAAATGAAATTCAAAATTAGACAATACTGGAAAGATATTTACGAGCACAAGCACCGTTCCTTTTTGTTTGTCTCTTGTACAGGTTGAAAAGAATCTTCAGGCTGTACTTTCTTTGGAAAAGTTGAAATAGAGCCATTGTATAATCAGTCTGAGATGGATGTGGTATTGACGTGAAAAAGAAGAGGTTATAGATGATTTCTTAGAAGAATTTAGATTTTTTTATAACACTCTTTATACGTTTGTTCTTATACTCATACATTGGTATACACATCAAAATCATCAAGGAACTGTTCTTCACAACAGATGGATACTACTAGAGAAAACCACGAAATAAATGCAGGGTTATTAAGTCCTGGGCTGATAGATATATCTAACAAAATACACTTTAACCTAAGGCCCTGGGAATCTATTCAAACTGGAGGGATATCCCTGATTCAGTGCTGTGGAGTTCCATCTGGACGGCTGAGTGTGTGCTATCCTGGGGCGACTTGCCCAGAAAGAGAGTAGAGTCCCCCTCCCCCAGCTCCTAGTGCAGGGGTGTCTTTGTTAACATGTCCCTGCCTCTCCCAAGCCTTCCCTAGTGTTTTCAAGGTCCTTTGCACAGGACCAGTGTCCTGCTCCTGCACCAAGTCCATCCACCTAAAGGGGTGAGAGGCTGCCCTCCAGGCAGGTCTGAGGATTCCCACAAGGTAGTGGGAGTACCTTCAGCTTGTGCAGCAAGGTTCACTGTGTGATACTGGACCCCGCCCTGCAACCATGGTTGACCTTTTGTCTGCAGTGCTCCCAGCATCCCTGATTCAGTGCTGAGGAGTTCCTGCTCCTGCACTGAGGAGATGCACCCAGATTTAGTCGCAGCAAAGATTGGACCAAGACACCAAGTCTCTCCTGGCTCCATGTGAAGGAAGATATGGGCAGGCACCAATGCAAGAACTCCTCCAACAACCTGAAAGGCAACATGACATCACCAGAATCTATTCATCCCGAAACAACAAGAATTGAACACCCTACTCCAGAAGAAATAGAAGAAATCGACCTTAAAAAGTACTTTATGAAAATAATAGAGGACCTTAAACAGGGGATAAAAAAAACTGCCATAAAGAAATGGAGATGACAAATAAAAAGGTAGATGAAATAAATAAATCTCTCAAAGAAAAACAAGAAAAAGCAATCAAACACGTAAGGGAAACAGTTCAAGACCTAAAAAATGAAATGGAGGTAATGAGGAAAACACAATCCGAGGAGAGACCGGAAATGGAAATTCTGAGTAAACGAACAGAAACTACAGAGACAAGTATTACCAACAGAATACAAGAGATAGAAGAAAGAATCTCAGACTCTAAAGATACTATAGAGGAAATAAACTCACAGATTAAAGAACTAAACAAATCTAACAAATTCTTAACACAAAATATCCAGGAAATATGGGACACCATGAAAAGAACAAACCTAAGAATAATTGAAGTAAAAGAAGGAGAAGAAGTACAATTCAAAGGCCAAGAAAATATATTCAACAAAATTATAGAAGAAAATTTCCCCAACCTAAAGAAGGATGTTCCTATGAAGGTATAAGAAGCCTACAGAACACCAAATAGACTGGATCAAAAGAAAGCATCCCCATGCCATATAATAATCAAAACACAAAACCTACAGAATAAAGAACAGATATTAAGAGCTGCAAAGAAAAAAGTCAAGTAATATATAAAGGGAAACCTTTCAGAATTACACCTGACTTCTCAATGGAAACCATGAAAGCCAGAAGGTCTTGGATAGATGTGCTACAGACACTAAGGGAATATGGATGCAAGCCCAGACTACTATACCTAGCAAAGCTTGCATTCACCATCGATGGAGAAAACAAGATATTCCAGAACAAAAACAGATTTAAACAATACGTAGCCACAAATCCGGCCTTGCAGAAAGTAATAGAAGGAAAATCTCAAACCAAGGAGTCCAACAATGCCCATAATAACTCAGACATCTAGCGAACCTTCACCAGCACAACTAGAAGAAGAGAAACACACAAAATCTACTACAAAAAAATATTCACCGGAGTTAACAATCACTGGTCATTAATATCAATATCAATAATAATGGACTCAATTCACCTATAAAAATGCACAGGCTAAGAGATTGGATACGAAAACAGGAACCATCATTGTGCTGTTTACAAGAAACACACCTCAACCACAAAGTCAGGCATCTACTCAGAGTAAAGGGTTGGGGAAAAGGTTTATCAAGCAAATGGACCTAAGAAACAAGTGGGTGTGGCCATACTAATTTCTAACAAAGTTGGCTTCAAACTAAAATCAATCAGAAGAGATGGAAAGGGACACTTTATACTCGTAACAGGAAAAATCCATCAGAATGAAGTCTCAGTCCTGAATATCTATGCCCCTAATATAAAAGCACCCACTTATATAAAAGAAACATTACTAGACCTCAAGGCAGCCATCAAACCACACACACTAATAGTAGGAGAATTCAACACTCCTCTCTCACCAATGGACAGGTCAATCACACAGAAAACTAACAGAGAATTAAAAGACTTAATGGAGGTAATGAATCAAATGGACTTAACAGACATCTATAGAACTTTCCACCCAAATAGGAAAGAATATACCTTCTTCTCTGCGGCTCATGGAACCTTTTCGAAAATTGACAACATATTTGGTAACAAAGCAAACTTCCACAGTTACAAAAACATATTAGTAACCACCTGTGTCTTATCGGATCACCATGGATTAAAATTAGAAATCAACAACAATGCTACCCCCAGAAAGCCTACAAACTCATGGAAACTGAACAGTCAACTACTGAACCACACCTGGGTCAAGGAAGAAATAAAGAAAGAAATTAAAGTCTTCCTTGAATTTAATGAAAATAAAGACACAACATACCCAAACCTATGGGACACAATGAAAACAGTGCTAATAGGAAAGTTCATAGCACTAAGTGCCCACTTAAAGAAAACGGAAAAAGCACTCATTGGAGACTTAACAGCACACCTGAAAGCTCTAGAAAAAAAAAGGAGACTCACCTAGGAGGAGTAGAAGACTGGAAATTATCAAACTGAGGGCAGAAATCAACAAAATAGAAACACAGAAAACAATCCAAAGAATCAATGAAACAAAAAGCTGGTTCTCAGAGAAAATCAACAAGATTGACAAATCCCTAGCCAAACTAATCAAACAGCAGAGAGAGAACACACAAATTAATAAGATTAGAAATGAAAAAGGGGACATAACCACAGACACAGAGGAAATCCAGAGAATCATTAGATCTTACTACAAAAGCCTGTATGCCACAAAATTGGAAAATGTAAAATAAATGGACATTTTTTTAAGATAAGTACCATATACCAAAGTTAAACCCAGGACCAGCTCAACAATCGAAATAGTCCTGTTAGTCATGAAGAATTAGAAACTGTTATTAAAAACTTCCCTACCAAAAAAAAAAAAAAAAAAAAAAAGCCCAGGACCAGATGGTTTCAATGCAGAATTCTACCAGAACTTCCAAGAAGACCTAATACCTATACTCCTTAAGGTATTTCATGATATACAAACAGAAGAGTCATTTCCAAATTCCTTTTATGAAGCTACAGTTACGCTGATACCTAAACCACAGAAAGACTCAACCAAGAAATAGAATTACAGGCCAATCTCACTCATGAACATCGAAGCAAAAATTCTCAATGAAATACTGGCAAACCGAATCCATGAACACATTAGAAAAATTATCCACTATGACCAGGTAGGCTTCATCCCAGAGATGCAAGGCTGGTTCAACATAGGAAAATCTATCAATGTAATCCACCATATGAATAAACTGAAGGAAAAAAACCATATGATCATCTCATTAGTTGCTGAAAAGCATTTGACAAAATTCAACACACCTTTATGATAAAAGTCTTGGAGAGATTAGGGATACAAGGGTCATTCCTAAATATAATAAAGGCTATTTACAGCATGCTGACAACTAACATCAAATTAAACAGAGAGAAACTCAAGGCCATCCCACTAAATTCAGGAACATGACAAGGCTGTCACTATCTCCTTATCTCTTCAATATAGTGCTTGAAGTTCTAGCAATAGCAATAAGAAAATATAGGGGATCAAGGGGATTCGAATTGGAAAGGAAGAAGTTAAACTTTCATTATTTGCAGATGATATGATAGTATACATAAGCGATCCCAAAAACTCCACCAAAGAACACCTACAGCTGATAAACTCCTTCAGTAATGTGGCAGGATACAAGATCTACTCCAAAAAATCAGTTGCCCTCCTAAACACAAAGGATAAGGAAGCAGAGAGGGAAATCAGAGAAGTATCACCTTTCACGATAGCCACAAATAGCATAAAATATATTGGGGTAACTCTAACCAAGTAAGTGAAAGACCTATTTGACAAGAACTTTAAGTCTTTGAAGAAAGAAATTGAAGAGGATACCAGAAAATGGGAGGATCTCCCTTGCTTGTGGATTGGGAGGATCAACAGAGTAAAATGGCAATTCTACCAAAAGCAATCTATAGATTCAAAGCAATCCCCATCAAGGTCCCATCAAAATTCTTCACAGATCTTGAGAGGACAATAATCAACTTTATATGGAAAAACAAGAAACCCAGGATAGCCAAAACAATCTTATACAATAAAGGAACTTCTGGAGGCATTACCATCCCTGACTTCAAACACTATTACAGAGCTACAGTATTGAAAACAGCTTGGTATTGGCATAAAAACAGAGAAGTTGACCAATGGAATCAAATAGAAGACCCGGATCTTAACCCACAAACCTATGAACACCTGATTTTTGATAAAGGAGCTAAAAGTACACAATGGAAGAAAGAAAGCATCTTCAACAAATGGTGCTGGCATAACTGGATGTCAACCTGTAGAAGAATGAAAGTAGATCCATATCTATCACCATGCACAAAACTCAAGTCCAAATGCATTAAAGACCTCAATATTAATCTGAACACACTGAACCTGATAGAGGAGAAAGTGGGAAGTACTCTACAACATATGGACACAGGAGACCATTTCCTACGTATAACCCCAGCATCACAGACATTAAGGGCAACATTGAATAAATGGGACCTCCTGAAGCTGAGCAGCTTCTGTAAAACAAAGGACACTCTCACTAAGACACAAAGGCAGCCTGCTGACTGGGAAAAGATTTTCACCAACCCCACAACAGACTAAGGTCTGATCTCCAAAATATATAAGGAACTCAAGAGAGTAGACTTTAAAATACTAATTAATCTAATTAAAAAATGGGGCGCTGATCTGAACAGAGAATTCTCAACAGAAGAAGCCCAAATGGCCAAAAGACACTTAATGTCATGCTCTACCTCCTTAGTGATCAGGGAAATGCAAATCAAAACAACTTTGAGATACCATCTTGCACCTGTCAGATTGGCTAAAATCAAAAACACTAATGATAGCCTTTGCTGGAGAGGTTGTGGAGTAAGGGGTACACTCATACATTGCCGGTGGGATTGCAAACTTATGCAACCATTTTGGAAATCAGTGTGGCGGTTGCTCAGAAAATTCGTGATTACCCTACCCCAGGATCCAGCAATTCCACTCTTGGGGATATACCCAAGAGTTTCCCAATCATACAACAAAAGCATTTGTTCAACTATGTTCATAGCAGCATTATTTGTAATAGCCAAAACCTGGAAACAACCTAGATGCCCTTCAGTGGAAGAATGGATAAAGAAACAGTGGAATAAATACATATTAGAGTACTACTCAGCGATAAAAAACAATGACTTCTTGAATTTTGCATGCAAATGGATGGAAATAGAAAACACTATTCTGAGTGAGGTAACCCAGACCCAAATAGATGAACATGGGATGTATTCACTCATAATCAGTTTCTAGCCATAATAAAGGACATAGAGCCTATAATTTGTGATCCTAGAGAAGATAATTAAGAAGGTGAACACAAAGCAAAACAGATAGTTATCCTCCTGGATATTGGAAGTAGACAAGATTGCAGGGCAAAAATTGGGAACTTGGGGGCGGGGTGGGATGGGAGTAAGGGGAGATGGAGAAAAAAGTGTAAAGGGGAGGATGGAGAGAGCTTGGGTGAATGGGATGGTTGAGATATAGGAAGGGTGGATATGAGAGCAGGGAAGTATATATTGTAATTAAGGGAGCCATTTTAGGGTTGTCAAGAGACTTGACTCTAGAGGGGTTCCCACGTATCCAGGGAGATGCCCCCAGCTAGTTCCTTGGGCAGCTGAGGAGAGGGAGCCGGAAAGGCCAGATCTTATTGTCATCCTGATGAATATCTTGCATATCACCATAGAACCTTCATCTGGTGATGGATGAAAATAGAGACAGAGCCACACCTTGGTGCACCAGACTTAGCACCCAAGGTCCAAAGGAGAAGCAGAAGTAGGAAGATCATGAGCAAGGAAGTCAGGATTGCGAGGGGTGCTCCCACCCACTGAGATGGTGGGGCTGATCTAATGGGAGCTCACCAAGGCAAGCTGGACTGGGACTGAAAAAGCATGGGATAAAACCAGACTCCCTGAATATGGCTGACAATGAGGGCTGCCGAGAAGCCAAGGACAATGGCACTGGATTTGGATCTTACTACACATACTGGCTTTGGGGGGCCTAGCCTGTTTGGAAGCTCATCTTCCTAGACCTGGATGGAGGGGGGAGGAACTTGGACTTCCCACAGGGCAGGGAACCCTTACTGCTCTTTGGACAGGAGAGGGAGGGGGAGTGGAAGGGGGAGGGGTAGGTAAATGGGAGTCGGGGAGGAGGCAGAAATTTTTAATAAAAAAATAATAAATAAAAAAGCTTCAAATACACAGAAAAGAAATGGGCCAGATGTATTGTCAAAGCCAGAGGTTAGGGGAATTTGCAGTGAGATGTGTCTTCTGGTAATAACAGAATCTAAGCCCATAATATCTCTCCAACATGACTCCCAAACATGAGCTGAACAAGGATTAGACAAAATGAGATGTTGAAGTGCGTGAAGTGAACAAAAAGCCTTGGACGCTTTAACCCTGAACAAAAGAACTATAGGCTACCAAAAAGACCTGGGAATAGAAAATGTAGTCTTTCCCAGGAAACAGTACATCAGCTGGCTATCCACTGCCAAATATCAGCCCTGAATGCATTCCTAATAGCAATACTGTGTGAAATGATAAAACTATATTTAAGGAATATATATGTGTATTTATAATGTATATGGACAGGCACATTTACATATACATACAATACAAATTAGTGAAGAGGAGACCATGAAATTAGAGCAAGGAAGGCCTACGGGGGAGGGATGGAAGGAGGGAAGTGAATGGTTGAATATTAGAATTTCAAAAATTAAAAGCAAAAAGTAAAAAAAGAATAATATACTTCCTTATTCAGATATAATGATATAATGATTAAGTGAAATTGTATTTCTAAGCATTTTTCATTTTTTTTTCTTTCTAGTGTACTGTCAACAGCTGGAAAATTTAGAAGCTCAACCAATCACATCTGGTTAGTGGAGTCCAGGTAGAAAAAACAGGAGATGTAGGGTTGCATGCTCTCTCCATCTCTATGTGGTGCTAGCTGGACCCTTCTGGATTTCTGACCTCCCACTCTTGTAGTGTTAGTTCCCCCTTTTACAATTATTAAATACAACTCTTGTTCTTGAGCTGGTCTGGTTATATGTCATACCGACCTAATTCGTTAGCAAGAAGTCCACATGCTTCTCTGAGAAGTTCCCTGAGAAAGAAATCAATCAAATCATCTCTACAAATTGAAGATCATTGGAGATATTGTACAGATAATTTTGTTAATTCATGAATCCATTCTTATTTTCATTCCATATTGCTTTAGGTAACCATATTCACTCTCTACTGTGCTGAATAAAAAAATAGAAATATTGAAGATGTTCTCAAAATCTGTGTACAGTACTGTTTATACTTGGTAATTTTGTCTAAATTCCTAAATTCCGTGATACAATGTTTTTTGGCAGTATTAGATTCATCCTCAGAATAAATGCCATGTACTTCCTGAAAATATACTAATTGAAAATGTATGCCTTGGGTAAAAGTCATTAAAAGATACCATTAATAGCTGGACTTTGATTGAAGTTGACAAGACCTGCTCTTGGAACCAAAGGCTCTAACAAATAATGTGTTGCTCTGGCAAGTGGGAATACACGGATTTCAGATATGCTGCGGCATGTCGCACACACATGGAAATTAGCTTTCAAAGTGGTATGTCAACATCAATTTTCATAGTTTTGTAATATCTCTAATCATAACCAATGGGGTTAGACAAAAACACCTGCTGTTCTTTCTGCTATTTGTTTGGAAAATTAGATTCAAAGTAGCATGACTACTATATAACAGATCCCCACCGTGGGATAAAGTGTCCTCGAGTGTTCTTGCAATGTCAGTGGTTGGTGTAAACATAACATTCTTAAGAGACTAAAAACAATTTCAAATGAACACATTTGCATTACCTTTCTTAATAGGTTTTCTGACTCAAAAATCAAGTGAGATAAATATGAGTTTTTATTTATGAAGTAGCTACCTGAAAAAAATTGGGAACAGATTGAATCCACAAAATATTTGCATGTGAAATACTTCTGATTCTATCACATTCTCTTTAGCTCAATGAATTTGAGTACCTCCTTCCTCAAATTTCTGTTAAATTATGCAAACTCCAATTTTTTCTGCATGATTGTAAAAGTGGTGCTTTACGTATAAGGCCACAAAAGTCTTGAAAGCTAATCCAAAAATCCAAAAAATAATTATTTAGTTAAATTAAGTTACAGTTGGGAAAGTGGTGTTATTATTTCTAGTATTTCAGTTGTACAAGCAAAATATTGCTGCCATTTTCAGCCTAATTTCTTTGCAGAATCTGAAAATCAGTTTTTCTGAACCATTGTGCTATATGTTAAAGTCTACAGTTTCATGTAATTTATCAACAAACTAAATGTAAGTTTTAAATGTATCTGTTACTTATTTATGTTAAACATAACTATAGCAATAGTGTGCCATTAAAAATGAAAGGTAATTTATATAGCAATACTTAGAATTTTTTCATTATTGAATTCTTAAGACAATAAATAATTATTGATAATCGTAGTGGCAATGCAAGCAAAATCATTACTCATTTTAAAACACATCTCTTTGAAACTGTCACGCACAATAGCAGTGATTTTGTGAGGCCAGTTTCATTAAATATTTTCACCCACACATGTAGTGATTTTTGACTTATATTTTAATAAAGTTTTCCTAAAGTTCAGAAAGTAAATCAGCCAATAATCCCAATAGCCATACTGGTTTGCCATAGGATTCAGACAGTAGTGTTGAGCACCTTTAATCCCAGAATTAGAGAGGAATATAAGACAGGAGGAGACAGCTCTCACATGCTGAGATTCCTAGAGGCAGGATCACCATTTCATACTGAGGTAGAGGTAAGAGACAGTGGCTGGCTGTTTTGCTTTTCTGACCTTTAGGTTGAACCCCAATTTCTGTCTCTGGGTTTTTATTAATCGTGCTACACACATATTTTATTACACACATTACCTCTCCTTCTCACACTTGTAGTTGTCTGTTTCTCAGGCAGACCTTGGAACCCATGTTATTTTGATAATAGCATGTCTCTGGAATGTTGGAGCACCTAGTGTCAAAGGGGCATTTTAGCTCATGAAACCACCGTCATCTTTTATCCCACAATAGAAAAACAGAAATTTATTGGTAAAGATTGTTTTATCATGTAATATTCAAATCTTTTATAATTTAATAAGGTTTACTTTTATAATTATTATTATGAAGGATGCAAACATATCATTCAGGTTTTATTAGAATTTTATGAACATTCAGGTGTTTTTTTTTAGTGATCTTACTTTTAGACTTTTCCTGACATATTATTCCTTGAAGAAATGCAATTCATTTTATAAAATTGCCCATTTGGGGGTTTATGTTGTTAGATTCATATGATTTCACTTATGTTTCCAATTAACAATCCAGCAAAGAGAAATTTGCGAGATCTGAATACATTGTGTTTTGGAAGGAGGATATGAAATTTTCATTAATGATGATGAAATATTACTATTTCTTTTAAATTAATATTGTCACATGTGTCATATGATTGTAGAAGGGGTTGCTGGGAATTGTTCTGGGATATTATTTTAAGATGTGTTACCTTTGTTTCTGGTGTAGAACATTTGTTTAATAATGCAATGATGTGTTGCATTCTTTTAGGTTGCATTTGTTTAACTCTTTGAAGCTAGGTTACTTTTTCCTGTCTAACACACCTGATTGATCTAATAAAGAGCTGAACAGACAATAGCAAGGCAGGGGAAAGGATAGGCACAGCTGTCAGAAAGAGAGAATAACTATGAGAAGGGGCAAGAGAATAAGAAGAGAAGGATGCTAGGGGCCAGCCACCCAGTCACCCAGTGACCCAGTCACAGAGCCAGCAACAGTTAGGAGTAAAGTAAGATATATAGAAGAACAGAAAAAATGACCAGAGGCAAAAGTTAGATGAAATGATTTAAGTTAAGGAAAATTGGCTAGAAATAAACCAAGCCAAAGCTAGGAATATAAAAGTAAGAATAAGTGTCCATATGCGATATATTTGAGAACTGGATGGAGAGCCCCGCAAAAGAGCCCAAAGAGCAAAAACAAACAAACAAACAAAAAACCCTAAAGACAAGACAAAACAAAGCAAAACAAAAAACGGAATGGAAAGACTTAAGTGGTGGTGAAAGTAAGGGAATAGTGGAAAATAGTTGGCTTAGGTTTTTGTTAAGGATGGTTAGTCAAACTAAAATAAGAAAAATGCTCTGCCAACCTTAGAATAGCTCCCTTAATTAAGATATATAATTCCTTGTTCCCATATCCATCCTTCCTATATCCCAAACATCCTATTCCCCCAAGCTCTTCCCATCCTCCACTTCACACTTTTCTCTCCCCATCCCCCATCCCACCCCACCCCCAAGTTCTCATTTTTTGTCTGGCAATCTTGTCTACTTCCAATATCCAGGAGGATAACTATATGTTTTTCTTTGGATTCACCTTCTTATTTAGCTTCTCTAGGATTTTTTACAAATTATAGGCTCGATGTCCTTTATTTATGTCTAGAAACCAATTATGAGTGAGTACATCCCATGTTCATCTTTTTAGGCCTGGGTTACCTCACTCAGGATGGCAGAGACTTGACTCTAGAGGGGTTCCCAGGTGTCCAGGAAGATGCCCCCAGCTAGTTCCTTGGGCAGCAGAGGAGAGGGTGCCAGAAATGTCCAGATCCTATTGCCATACTCATGAATATCTTGCATAGCACCATAGAACCTTCACCTGGCATTGGATGGAGAAAATGACAGAGCCCCACATAGGAGCACCGGACTGAGCTCCTGATGAGGAGCAAAAGGAGGGAGATCATGAGCAAGGAAGTCAGGACCTTGAGGAGTGTGTTTACCCATTGAGATGGTGGGACAGACCTAACGGGAGATCACCAAGTCCAGTTGGAATGGGACTGATGGAACAGGGGACCAAACCAGACTCTCTGAATGTGGCTGACGGTAGAGGAGGACTGAGAAACCAAGGACCACGGCAATGAGCTTGAACTCTACAGCATGGACAGGCTCACTGTGAGACTTGTCAGTTTGGTTGCTCACCTTCCTGGACTTAGGGGGAGTTGGGAGGACCTTGGACTTAACATAGTGAAGGGAACCCAGATGGCTCTTTGGCTTGAAGACGGAGGGAGTGGGGGTATGGGTGGAAGAGAGGGGAGGGAATGGGGAGTAGGAGGGGAGGAGATGGAAATTTTTAATAAAAAAATGAGAAAAAAAGAAAAATGCCACACTTATGCTGCAGCTTAATTAAAGCACAGTATTTTAAAAGACAGAGGGGAGTTAACTTAAGCAATATGGCATTAAATGAGAATCCTAATTGTGGTTAAGGAATACTGTCAAGTAAATTGTTAGAGGGTTCCCTGGTGTGTCTTAAACACTACGGGCTCTTGCCATTATTCTTGGTTGACCTGGAAGATAATTCCCTACTGCTGGAACAGGGATTGTGGAACATAGAGACATCAAGCTGGAACTGAGCACCCATCCTCCTTCAGCTGGCTAGCTAGAAGAGCAATAGAGGTTATAAATGGAAAAAATAGAGAAGGCATCAGTGATCATTTGTTTATAAGCAGAACACATTTTGTTTCTGTGAAAATATTTGTTTAAACACTCATAATCTCAGTTTTACATTTGGGGGAATATTAAGCTAAATTATGACCTATACTTGAATGAACATTAAAATTGGGAGATGGCAACCCCACAAAACACCATATCACAAGGTACATTATGTTTTTACTCAAGGTGAAAATTCTATGCAATGAAATTACACATGGAACATGAACGAATCAGGCAAACTGCCAAAGCTGGAAACAAAGTGTCTGGAAAGGCCACAGAACAGGCTGGAGCTCTGGTTCTCATCGCTCAGAGCAGGCAGCTATGAGTGTAATAGCCACACACTTCAAGGTTCTCCTCATAATTTGAGCATATCAAGAGAATTAAGTAGCATAATAATATGAGCTAAAAGACAAAAGAATTTGCAAATAACAAACGAAACATAATTTAATAATAGCATACTAAAGTATTACTTAAGTAGATGCACAGAAAAAAAGAGGTTATTTTTTCAAAAACAAAGATTTCTGGTGTCAGTGCTGGAATACTTGAATACAGGAAGAGGAATTTGAGTTTGACTTTTAATCCAATTTACACTCCCCCATAAGAAGGATGAATCACATGTTAAAGGAACAAAGATCAAATCTTAATGAATGTACCAAGACTTCAAAATCAATTTGACAAATCATTTATTGAAGCATAAATATGGAAACAACACAACTATGATTCTTTTGTTTTTATCCCCTCACAGTTGAAACATATGAAAATATAGACAAATCCTCAATGAGTTCAATTATGGAAAATTTAGGTAAGCAAATGCTTATAAAGTTTTAGTTATATGCCAGACATCATTTTAGACAGTAATATGTGGAGACGTTGGGAATGGAATTATTAGAACATAAATCAGAACTTTTTAAAAGTTCTTAGTAAATGAAAAATTCATAATCATAAAATATATATGATATAAAAGTTAAGTGTGCAATGTTATTTATTTCGGTGTGCACAAAAGTGAATTAAGCACACCGAAATAAATAACACTGATAGCTTATAAAGCATGAACACAATACAGATCAGTAGAAAACAATGACAGAGGAACATTACGTAGAATTCCTTGTACACAGGTAGTCAGCAGTGGAAGGTTGGTTTTGCTTCAGTACAACGCTCTTCCTTCCTATGGATGCTCTCCAAATGTAAGTCACACCAGCTTTAGCATTTACAATAAGGAATCCTTCTTGTTTAATTTTTATGCCACTATTTCCACTGTCCACTTGATACAGAGTGCTTGATATGGAGTGCTGAGCACATTCACCTGTTCATTCATGTACAGAATATTAATATCTCAGACATAGGAATAGATACAAATTTAGTACTATGTTGTGCAGTTTCTCTTGTTAAATTTATGCCCAGAATTTCATATTGTGATTTCATTTGTAACAAGAATCTTGCATATTTGCTAAAGCACAGATGACTTCTAACTCCATTGTATAGACTCTAAATTTAAACATTTTTCTCATCTGGCAGGGAATAGTCAACAAATATGCATGGAGAAGAAAGCTGCATGGCAGTAGAAACATTGTAGTATAGAAGCTGTAAGTGTTGACACACAAATTCTCAACCAGCGGCTGATACTTAAATACATTGAGAAATCAAATGTCTACTTATTTTGTTTATTTATTTGAATTTTTATTTTTCTTTTATTTTTCATACCAACCACAATTTCCCCTCCTTCTTCTCTTCTCATTCCCTCACCCTATCTGCACTTTCTCCTTTCAGAAATGGGCAGGCCTTGCATAGGAATCAACAGAGTTGAGTTCCCAAAACTGTGAGGGATTTATGGATAGAAAATTCCATTCCTTAACCAGGAAACTATCTGCAATTGATAACTGACTGTGAAAAAAAGTGTTTCTCTAGGTATACAAATCACATTTAAGGACATGCACCATGATCAGCAGTATATGGCAAACACAAAATGAACACAATGATATTTTGTAGACTCTGTTTCATAATGCTGTTTGGGGGCATTTTTTTCTTACTGGTCCTTTGCTTGCATATTTTGGACTTTTATGGTGTGTGTGTGTGTGTGTGTGTGTGTGTGTGTGTGTGTGTGCATACTTATGAATTTTCTCTTTTGTTGGTTTTACCACTTCTTATTTACCTGTTTATCATCTAAAAGTGAGAAAAAAGAGGAAATGTTACTTTGGAACAATGGTCTTGTAACCTGTAAAGATTGTTACTTGTATTGGTTTAGTAAAAGGCTCATTGTCCATTAGCCAGGCATGAAGTGTAGGCGTGGTGACAAGACAAGAAGGATTTTGGGTGAACGCACCCCTCTTGTTCCTGACTTTCTCCCTCATGTTCTCGCTCCTTCTGCTCCTCATCGGGACCTTGGGAGCTCAACCGGAAAAAAAAAAAAAAAAAAAAAAAAAAAGAAGGATTTTGGGAAGAGGAAAGGCTCAGTCTGCAGTCACCCAGATGCAGAGGAAGCAAGATAAGAATGTCTCACTGATACAGGGTATCAAGTCATGTGGCTAACACAGACAAGAATTATGGGTTAATTTAAGATGTAAGAGTTAGTTAATAAGAAGCCTGAGCTAACTGGCCAAGCAGTATTGTAATTAATATAGTTTCTGTGTAATTATTTTTGGTCTGGGAAAACTGGAAACGAATGAACAGTCTCTGCTTACTGAATGTATTTGAGTCAATGAGGAGGGAGCAATGATCCAGAAGCAAATGTGGGGGAGGATAAACCATGAAGGGAATATGCTATACAAAAAGTCTTAAAAAGCAATAAAAAACCTCTTAAATTATCAATTACATCATCTGATTTATTTTTAAGTAAAGAGCTGTAACTTTGACACTGAAAGAAAAATAAACATACTATAAACAGAAACACATATATCATTTAGCATTCAGCTCAGTGAAATTGAAAATTCTGAAATTGCTGAACTTCAATCTTACTATCTACTACTAAGCTCCCTCTTATAAGTGTTAATTCCTTATACTTAGTTCCATAACTTGGTTTAAATCACTTCCTTGTTTAGATGGCCGCATGAAGCTATCAAGCTTTGCCAGAGTACTGGCCTCATGTTAATTGGTATACTGAATAAAGAATGTTCAGATTGTCTTCAGTTCCCTTATTGCTTCTGATGTCATTTAAAATATCTAAACACTATATGCAGTTTATGTTCTTATATCTCCAAATGAACCTACATTTTAGAGCTGGTTAAACAGCTTTTGTTTTCATTCCTGTTGTACATAAAAATTTACAAGATATGGATCTTGCTTAGTGAATATTTATTGACAGCGAAAAGGACAGTAGTGATACGTTATGGCATTTAAGTAAATCATTCCAATTTAAATAGCTAGAAAGAATTTTAGAAGGCTCATTTATCTTTTATACGCATTTAAGAGACAGTTTTGGAGCACAAAACATCATATGTAACACTGTGGGTAGACAGATTAAATGGGCACCATTTCACAGCTTATCTTAGGAAATAGAGATGTGAAAATTGGTGTTGAAAGAAGGGGGGGGCGAGTAATTGTTTTAAGCAATTACTGTATAGTTTCATAAACTCAACTCAGCCTCTAAGGGAAGCCCAAATTAGTGTTTATATTTAACTAAAATCTTTGCAGATAAATGCATAGGCTCTTGAATATCATGAGAAAATATATTCCACAGAGTGTCATGAAGGTGACTAAGAAAATTAATTAGATCAGCATTCACAAAGTACCTTGAGTCAGACAATCATGGAAATTAGAGCAGGATAGGACCTTGGAGATCACCTTGTTCAACACCTTCATTTGGCAGATGAGGAAATTGAAACCAGATTGGCAAGAATAATTTCCCAAGGTCGCTCAGATAATTAGAAGTAGAACAAGGCCTCAGACATGAGTATTCAAAGTCCTAACTAGAGTCCTTTCAACTGAATAAAGGTCAGACTGCTTCAAGGTTTAAAAGCGAAATAGAATAAAGATCTCAGTCATCAAATACAAAAAGTGAGTATGCTTACAAATAAACTTATAAAACATATCAATTTGTGGAAAATCTATGAGCTATATATCTACACTTTCATTTAATTTAAAATGCTTTTAAGAGATACCTACTTCCCCTTTTAAAAAAAGAGAGCATGCCGTATATTTTATCTAATGATTATTAGCAACAAAATTTTGTGGAAAATGAAGAAAGCATAGCACTGTGACTGGGATAGCTAGTCGGAGTACATCATTGATTTTCGGCACAGTTCATCTGATTATATCTCAAGGAATTTGCTGTATTTCAAAAAATGAATCTAATGCTTTCAAAATAAAATTACAACTGGATGGGAAGAGGGAAACTAAAACTAGTTTTATATTTGTCTATAACTCACTATTTAGTATAGCACAAGGCCAGTCAGCCAAAGGGCTCATTTTCTAATCCTGTTCTGCAGTTAAAATTATCGAAGGATACCTCCCCTCCCTCCCTCTCAAGGCCAAGGAGCCATCAGGGTTCCCCACTCTATGCTAAGACCAAGGTCCTCCCAACTCCCCCCAGGTCCAGGAAGGTGATCGACCAAGCTGAGAAGGCTCCCACAGAGCCCGTCCATGAAGAACAATCAGAGCCCAGAGCCATTGTCCTTTGCTTCTCAGTCAGCCCCCGCTGTTGGCCACACTCAGAGAGACGGGTTTGGTCGCATGATCCATCAGTCCCATTCCAACTGGAGTTGGTGATCTCCCATTAGTTCTGTCCCACCGTCTCCATGGAGGGGAGGGAAGGGGGAGAAGGAGGGGAGAGAAAGGGGAGAAGGAGGGGAGGGAGGGGGGAGGAGGAGGGAAGGAGATGGAAATTTTTAAATATAAAAAAAATAAACCATGAGGAAAAAAAATAATTATCGAAGGATAAGTTAAGCTGTCGACATATTCTGCATGGGACCAGATTTTCACAGAAAAAACTGAACTGCTGGAATCACAGCAACAGCTGAAATCGCTACTATATGCTCTAAGAGCCATATATGTTCCCAAGACCTATAACAACAGTAAAATAGAATGAGACTCCCTAACACTGGAACTCACTGAACAGCCTTGATAGCCTATTCACTCGTAAGAGAGATACTTTTTTTTTTTTCACATTAGTAATTGGGTCCTTTTCTTCACCTTTTAACACACAGCTGAAGTCAATTTGACTGATCAATTAAGTGTGAACAAAAGGTAGAAGCACAATTGGATTCAATAGTAAGACTTTGAATTCATGCTGAATAATTACACAACAGAACATGTTATCATTTTTAACTATGCTTTTACTTTTACATTCTGCAAAACACTGAGTTAGTTTTAAACAAATACTTTGATTTGACTTCATTTTATTTTCTTCACATTGGGTTGATGGAACTTAATACCATATTATAGAGAGCTCAACCCCATGTTTCCTTTTCCACGATGATGTCCGGACTTTCTTCTTTGTTCTTCTGGTTATTTCCCAAGGGCGTTCTGTTAGTGCACCCCCAAGGTCTTGCAGAACTACAGCTCTGTGTGCATATCTACTGTCTGCCTCAATGCTACAAGTTCCTTCCTGAGCTGAGAGAAAATACTCAGTGTCTCTGACTCTTCACTACTCACGATTTCTCAAATATGCGTGTAAAGTTCCTATTCACTCTTTGTGCATTTGCTCAAATGTTACCATGTCAGAGAGATTTCGTATGTAACAATAAAACTTTCAATCTCTGAAAGTGTTTCTTAAATTTTGATGTAATGTGAAATTGTTTCGCATTTGTTGCTTTTGGACCTATTTTTCCTTTCACTCTTTTAAAGTCGACCTAAAACATTAAGTAATCCTGTTTTTTTTTGTTTTTTTTTTTTTTTTTTCAGATTAGAACATAGACACATTTTCTGCCTTTATTAGTGTTCTGAAATGGTGTTGTGACAAGGCTTAAACAGTTACTCTGACAATCATTAAAAGAGTAATGCCTCTCTCACACAAGTGAAGTATTTAATTTGATCATAAATAGTACTCATTTATATCTTAAATGTGTGAATCATAACCTCAATCAATCTTGGTATTATGTTTATATTGTATAAATAAAAATGGGGATAAAATATTAAGTTGTATCTTTAAAAGTAAATTAATTAAAACATTAGCTAACACATATAATACCATTTAAAATTAATTTGTATTTAATCCTGAGATAAATGGGTAACAATATTTTTGAAATTATTCTAATCTATTTTATTAATGTATGTTAATCTTTAACTGTTATTTTATAATAAAAACATAGCTTGATTATATTCATTCCTATTAATATTCTCATGTTTATCTTGAAACAGAAAATCAATTTATTCTCTGTGTTGTCTTCTAAGTAAAACATAACTCATTAAAATATCTTTATGTTCAACAAATTGTGAAATATACTATTTTAAGTTATGTTACATTATCTGCTTAAATAAAGTGCAAGAATTAAAAGTACTTAGTTGAAAAGAATGGTAGTGTAGACTTTCTCTAAGAGAGAGTCCTAAATGTAAGTTTTAGCAACATGTGTTTATTTTTATCCAGTCTTCTTTCATCTTTGCAACTCTGAATGCACAGGTTTGCCAAATTACATTAATTAAGCTTTGTTTCTCCCACAATTGTGGGATTGAATAACTGGATGTTACAACAATTAGAGAAACCTTCATGGTGGTCAAATGAATTTCCTTACCAATTACAGGATAATAAAAGTCATTCATATCAGTCTGTTTTTAAAAGTACTAAAATAGATGCACAATTATTCTTGTATTGCAGGCCCCGGATTTAAGGGAAGATTGAGAGTGCACAGCAGAGTACCTATTTCCCTGGGACTAAAATACAGAATCCTTGATAAATAATTTCTTGCAGGTGGATGGAGTAGAATCACCTCTATGGTATCTGTGATACAATAGAGTAAACTGTCCAACAATTCAAAGAACTCAGTTTTGTGATCCTAAAATGACATATGCATTAGTGCTGTTCTCAATCCACTCCATAAAAACGGGTTATAGCGCCACATACCTATTGTGGAATAAGAAAAATATTAGGGTTTGTAAACATGGTTACTCAGTAGTCATTAAATGTCCTAATAATAAAGTGAAATTCTTTATTATTATTATTAAAAAATTAATACAATAATTTCTCATTTCTCATAGTTATCCCCATTCCCTCTCCCTCCCCATCTCTCACGCCAACCTTCCCTCTAGCTCCCAATTCATTCCTTGGAAAGGGTAAGGATTTCCTTGGCGAATCAACAAAGTCTGAGACTTCTCTGAGAGGCAGTACCAAGGCCCTCCTCCCTATGTCTAGGATAAGCAAGGTATCCCTCCAAAGAGAATTTGCTCCTATACATTAGTTTAAGCACTAGGGATAAATCAAGGTCCCATTGCTAGTGGCACCACATACTTCCTAGCCTCACAAATGTTCCCCACATTCAGTGGGTCTAGTTGATGAATATACCCACAGAAACAGCTGGCTAGAGCTAGGGAGAGTGCTTTGACTCTGAACTATAGTGGGGAAGCATGCACAGGACCAAACTATAGTGAAATTCTTATGTTAGTTGTTTCTCTTTTTCCTATAGAAAACCAGAACTATAAAATAAATATTTCATTTGGTCATGGTAAAAATCTTGTAACATGATGAGCTTTGTACACACACACACACACCCCTATATACATATAAAAATGCAGTTTATTATGTGTTGCAGGCACAAAGGTCCTTGTACTCCTAGAAAAACCTAAAAGAATTGGGAATGTTTAGTGAACACTAATGTCACAATCAATACCTGCATTCCATTCAGAAAGCTGAGAGTGGAGCTTGTTAAAAAAAAAAAAAAACTAATAACTTTTTGCTATCTGAGGAGAGAAATCTTAACCTAATTCCGCAGAATGATTACACACACACACACACACACACACACACACACACACACACACATATATATATATATATATATATATATATATATATATATATATATATCACTGGCTAATTACCCAGAAAGAATTAAATTTAATTAAATAATTAAAAGAATTAAAAAGAATTCAATCACTTCTCTAAAAAATCAAGTGATTTAATCACATTATTTTCAAGTTCATCAACATTGTTTTCTTCTAGTTTTTGTAAGGAAACTCCATTGTATTAGGCACTGATAGCTTAATTGTATCTTTCTGGGTAATTAGCCAGTGATATATATATATATATATATATATATATATATATATATATATATGTATATATGTGTGTGTGTGTGTGTGTGTGTGTGTGTGTAATCATTCTGCGGAATTAGGTTAAGATTTCTCTCCTCAGATAGCAAAAAGTTATTAATAATAATAAAGGTTATTATTCATAAACTAATTCTAGAGGAACAGACAGAAATTGATTAACCAATAAAATTCAGCATTCTCAATTAAATTTACAATTTTTATAGCTATGCTACTTATTAGAAGGGAAATTTTCCAGTTATGTTAGAAAATAGTGGTGAAATGTAATCCATTTTTGTTTGCAATACACACCATCTATAAATAAAAAGATGTTCTTAGTACTTCCTATTCCTTGTTATTTATTATTGTTAAATGCAAATAAAAACAAAGACAAAAATGGGATAGTTTTTTATACCAGAGGAGTTCAGAAAATTATGAAAAACAACACACCCTAAAACCCAACTTTATAGTACATGCAATACTAGTGGTTTTAGGAGAAAATATATGTTTAATATAATAATCAGTGCTTGGAAAGCCTTTAGAGCATCCACTTAGTTATAAAATTTTGACAAATGATGTATAAATAAAACCTTTATGCCACCAAGGATTTCACAGTGGCATGTACAACATTTAAAATCATTCAATATCTTTTTGATTTCTCTGAGTATGGTTTCATGAGAAGAAGCAATTGAAAGGTCTAATTTTATTGGTCAAGTCTATCATGCTTCTACAGAACAGATGGATTAAAAATTTTACTGTGTTTTTATCTACACACACTCGAATTTCAGCCAAAATACAAGAAAGAAAACTTCATTTTTCTTGGTAGCTGCAATGCCTGAAAGCCACTCCTTTATTTTCATCATAGCAGGATGGCCTCTTCTTAACCATAGACGTGTGAGGAGGCTGCTAACAAATCTCTCCCCTTCTCTTCCTCCTTCCAGACAGATTCCTCTACACAAACTAATTCCTAAATTAATCCAGCTTAGCTAGTAATTTGAAAACAACCCAGAAGTGTCTTTTCAAAGTCAAATGATAGTAATTTTATTGTCTAGTAGATGAGGAGCGCATGGAGAGACATATTTTTAGCGATCAATATTCAGATAAGCATAGAACCATAATTTTAGTTTGCACTGCTACATTATTCATTGGTTTGGGGATACTTGTAATTCATGCAGTAGATAATTACGGCATTATGTTCTTTTAAATGGCATCAAGAATCCAGGTGCAGTTTCTGAAAACCAATGACAATAAGCCAATCTGTGTTTAGTGTAGTCTGTCTATTGTGAAGTATGAGCGTGAAGTTGACATACATGATTGACACTTATAGATGGCACAATGCTAACAACCAACAGGTTATTCCTAAGTAACTATCCAGCAGTACTCCTTTAGCCTTTCCACCCAAGAGTCAGAAGGAATCTTGAAAGTCATATTAATATTATGCTTAACAGTGAATGACAGTGAAAACTGTGTACACAAATTAAAAAATCTAAAGTAAAGTTGGAATTAAGAAGAAAATAATGATTATCCTTGGATTCATAAAACAGTCATGAATAATTTTAAAATATCATCAATCTATTTTCAATTTTAAAAATGAGGGAAAACAAAAGTAATGTAATTTCAGTGCAGGTTTTGCGAGTGGAGAAACAAAACAAAACAAAAACCCCATTATGTGTTGCAGGCACAAAGGTCCTTGTACTCCTAGAAAAACACTAAAGAACCTGGAATGTTTAGTGAACACTAGTGTAACAATCAAATAGCTGCATTCCATTCAGAAAGCTGAGGGTGGAGCTTGTTAAAAAAAAAAAAAAAAAACTGGTAACTTTTGCTATCTGTAGAGAGAGACCTCAACCTAATTCCCCAGAATGATTATCGCAGACTCTTCCTTCTCTAGACCATTAGCCACTCTTAGGTTAGATGTCACAAGTACTTAGTAGTCTTTATAACACATAAAATAGACCGCCTATATGGCAAAGACCATGGTAGATTCTCAGTGCTTTAGCTACAGAAACCACCCTCATGGTCACACATACGTTTTAAGAGTCTATATAGTCACACCTTAAGCTTTATTGTGCAACTGGCATTGGATTGACTGACTTGCTGTGGCCTGGAAACCTTTTACAAAATTCTGTTTTAACTATGCTGAGAATGAAACTTTTGGCCTTAGACTTCACAATGTCTGATCCAGGTTGGCGAAGTCAGTCTGTACTGGGTTTTCATTCTTCTCTTTGCAACTGCAGGAACCCCTCAATCATGCTGGACTAAAGTCATTCTTTAGAAAAAGTACTTTTAAGTATATAGCTGTGGTTTCCCTTAGAGACAAAGAGTTTTACAAGCAAGGAAAAATGAAATAATGGGGGCTGTATGACCAGAAAGAACTGGAAAAGCATTTCTCAATACCAATTCTACTTTCTGCCCCTGCAGTTTCTTCCCTCCTTCCTTCCTTTCATTTTTTTCCTCCTTTAGTTTTTTTTTTAAGCTTTATATTTGTTTATCTCTCTGACATACAGGTATTTTAGAGTGAACAAGAGAGCCTAAAGAAACCAAATTTTGATAAAATACATGAGTTTTCCCTTCAAAATAAAGAAATCTATTTTTTTCTTTCTTCTGTCTCTCCCTGAGAATATGTCCTAACTTCATATTTCTTCACATTCTGAGCTGTCAGGACTTTACAACTAACACAAATTCTTCATGTTTTGATATATTTAAATTCAAATTAACTATTTCATAACAAAAATATTTCTGTCTCTTTCTGGTAATGTAGCTAGTTTACTAGATTAAAAGTCTTTAAATATGATTAGCTGATATCATTAACCATACTTTATCATGTCAAAGGAGGGAAAACTTGCTTTCTGGGAATAAGTCCAGAGCTAAGCAGATCAGGTGTCTTGGTGACACCTGCCCAGTTTTCCCGAAAAGTTATGTATGTCGATAACTTATTTTGTTTGGGATCTATTCAAAAGCACAGAAGAAAATGAATGTATTATGTCCTAATTGTAGGATGAAGACAGAAAGTGAATCTATAACATTGCTAGTCAGAGGAAAGTTAAGAAAAGTTGTAATGAAATAAAGGAACATTTTAAGGAATTCCAGGCAAATCAGGGGAGGAAATAGGATTACAAAAATTGGGAAAAGAACAGCTATTCTGTATAAACTTGATTATTCATTAGTTTATATATTGTCAACAACATTCCTCTACCAAAACATTGTTTCAGATACTGTTTGCTTTGAATGTGCCCCTATACATTGCTTTTTCTGTGTTTAGTATTTCTTGCATTTTTATTTTTATTGTCAACTATATCTGTGTTTACCTAAATATTAAGCATCATAACAGTAAGACAGAAAATAAACCTGGATCCATGATAACATAATAAGGATTATGTGCTTAATTTTGACAAACACCTGGGTTGTCTACCATACAAATGCAATTAATCTGGAATTCCTGCAAGCTCTTGTTTACTAAGCATGCTGAATAATCTTGCCAGAGGATTTTTTATGCATATGAACCTATTATTAACTAATTAATCACTTGAAATCATAAAACACTATGGAAACTTTTACTTAATTTTTATGCAAACCATTTTTTTGCATCTTGTTCACATCACACCAAGCCTTTTGTAAGGTAAAATGTTGAAATGAAAGCTGAAGGATATGTGTTCTAACTTTGTGAATTGAACTGAGCTGTATTTTAAAACAAGGCTTAAATACTGAACTAGTCCCACAATTTGAGGATAACAAAATTTGCATCCTGTTGTTTCATTCATCAGAAGTACTGGCGGCCTCTTTACTCACATAGCGTAACCCTATTCATATCAACAGCTTAAGACACTCCAGTTTGCCAAGATTCACAGGTGCTGCTGGCAGAGAGTGTCGCAGCAGACTGTCACTCCTGCCTTGCGGGAAAGAACAAATCCCTATTCACAAGAGAGGAATAAACTTACAACAGGGAGTCTATTTTTTTAAGAAAAAATATTGGAAGCCAGTTCAATTTGGAATTTGAGCAGTTGTACCTCCTTGTAAAAGCAGGTGCAGAATGATACACTGACTCTCTTGTCAATATCTGTGAAATAATCTTGCCCTTCAGCATTTTAATGCCATGTTCTGTTTTGTGAGATCTGCTGTTCATGCATCTTCCAAATTAAATGAATCAATTTTTACAGACTGTACCCTATTTATTTGACTAATGAAAATATCAAATTGCAGTTGATTTATTGCCATTTTAAATTTTAGATACTAAAATACCAATATATTTTATAAAATTGGTTATTCTTAAATTTAAAAGAACTTCTGAAGTTTGTCAATGCTGTGACTCTTAGCTGTTTGCAAGATGAAGGTGATTTAATATAGAGACTTTGACACTATACACTGCTGTTCCACACCATATCATGAGAAGTTTTAGTGTAGGTGAGAAAAAAGTGCACTTAGTTTGTCTCATCTATTGCTCTCACCAACCATCATTGCACGTGCATTGGCTGTTGAGATACCTCTTCATCTTTAACCCTCTGTGTCCTCACCTGTAAAATGTAGCAATCCACATGTATGTCCTTCATAAACTTGATAAAAGGTAAGAAAAAGACTGTATATGTAAGAAAAACACAAAATATAATAAAGAACTTTATAAAATGGTGAAATATAAAACACTCTTTTTTCAGAATAAATTGTGAGAACTATTACTTCCAAATATTTCCCTAGCAAAGATATGTTATGAATCCAATGGCTTACCCACAAAAGAGTACGGTCCATCAATTAAATTTTAATAAAGTTTAAGTGACATCTTCAAAGTGCATCATGAAGAAATTGAAACAAGAAGCCACACTCTCAATAACCATGTTTACAATTAATATTTCTGAGGAAGTTCTTGTGTTATGATATAAAAACTGTTATGAGAAGAAATAATTTGAAGAAAAGTTATTAAAACATTCAATAAATATTTTATCCAACTCAATAAATGAAACATAAAATATGAAATGATAATTTTATATCATTGGTTATAAGTTGAAAATTTTCAGTACCCCCTACCTAGAAAGTATAAAGCCTCTCCCTGAGAATTGAGATGTTATAGGACCTAAGAAGATTGTTCATATATACATAGTTTATGTAATATATAGATAAATAAAAAACAAAATAAATGAATAGTTTTTCAAACTTTTCATTGAAGAACTTAACTGGTATTCAGCCTATTTATTCTTTATTTTTTATTTTAGTATGAACCTGTCTATCTTTTCTTTTTTTTTTTCACCAAAGGTACCACTTGAAAAGCCTCGTGGCCTTGGATGTTCACTGGAATTGGTTTGTGTATTTGTTCTTTTAGTTCTCAGGGGCAGGTTCTCAGTAACATATTTACAGTTAGTTTTGTTTCCGTGGTTTCTTTTTCAGATTTCTTTGTATTTTTTGTATTTTTTAATAGTTAAACTTGTATAAAGCCACTTCACTAAAGATGATTATCAACAGAGGAGTTGTTAGATTTATAGGATTCTTTATCTATACTACTATATCATCTGCAAATAGCAATACTTTGTCTTTTTTTCCTTTCAATTTGTATCCTCTTTATCTCCTTTTGTTGTCTTACTGTTCTAGCTAGAACTTCATTTGCTCTATTGAATAGATATGGAGAGAGAGCACAGCCTTGTTGTCACTGAATTTAATGGAATTGCTTTGACTTTCTCTTCATTTAACTTGATATTGTGCACAGGCTTGCTGCGAACATTTATTATGTTTAGGTATACCTTTTGTATCCTTGATCTCTCCAAGACTTTTATCATGAAGGGGTGTTGTATTTTGTCAAAGGATTTTTTAAGTATCTAATGAGATTGTCATGTGTTTTTTTTCTTTAAGTTTGTTTATATTGACAGATTTGCATATGTTAAAGTATCCCTACATCTCTGAGATAAAGCCTATTTGATGGTGGTATATGATCTTTCTGATGTGTTCTTTGATTCAGTTTGAGAGGAATTTATTGACCATTTTTGCATCAATGTTTTTGAGGGAAATTGTTCTGTAATTCTCTTTCTTTGCTAATCCTTTGCATGATTTAGGATTTGGACAACTGTTATTTAATAAATTAATTTTGATATTTTCCTTCTGTTTCTATTTTCTGAAAAATTTGAGGAGCACTGGTATTTGTTGTTCTTTGAAAATTTAGCAGATAAAAATCTGGCAACAAAAAGTCTGATCCAGTGCTTTTTGTTTGTTTGGGACACTTTGTATTGTCTTCTATTACCTTAGGGGCTATAGATCTATTAAAATTATTTATATGATCTTGATTTAACTCTGCTAAGTGGGATCCATAAATAAAATTGTCTATTTCTGATAGATTTTTATTTTGAAATAGAAGAATAAATTATGGCTTAAAGATTCTTTAGAATTCCTAATATTCTCTTGCTATACCCCACTTTTCATTTCTCATTATGTTAATTTAGATACCATCTCTCTATCTGTAAATTAATTTGGACAAGTGATTGAGTCTCTTGTTCTAGAGCTTCCGGGTGTCCTGTTCAGAACAAAAAGGGGCAAACACACCCAAGAGGAACAGACAGCAGAAAATAATCAATCTCAGGGCTGAGATCAATAAAATACAATCAAAGAGATCACTACAAAGAATAAAAGAAGAGATGATCCTTGAGAAAAGCAGTGATAGACAAATCTTTATCTAAAAGTATGATGTTTAAGCAAACTTAAATATAACTGCTTTTGAAAGTATTTATCTTTTGTTTATGATGAAAATTTCCACAATAATTTATTTTAGGATTTTAAAATACATAGTGAGTTATTTTTATCTGTAGATGTAGTTTACAAGAAACAAGCTGTTATAGTTCTAATATCTAAGAAAACAGACTTCAAAGCAAAATTAATAGGAAAGAATAGAGAAGAATACCTCATACTCTTCTACCAAAAATTCCTCCCAGATGGTTTTTCATTTCTTACCATGTATACCCCAAACTCAATGGAACCCAGGTTTGTAAAAGAAAAATTACTAAAGCTTTAACTACACAGTGACCCTGACATGTTAACTATTGGAGACTTAGTATACCACTCTCATCAAGGGACAGGTCACCTGGACAGAAACTAAACAGATAAATAATAGAGCTAACAAAAGTTATAATTCAAATTAACATAACAGATATCTACAGAATATGTCACCCAAACACAAAAGAGTATACATTCTTATCACCTCACGCAACTTTCTCCAAAACTGACCACATACTCATTCACAAAGCAAGTCTCAACAGATACAGGAAAACTGAGACATCTCCCTGGCATCCCATCAGACTAGCACGGAATAATGCTGTATTTCAACAAAAGAAACAATAGAAAACCTACAAACTAGCGAAAACTAGACAATTCTTTACTGATTGACTTAGGTTAAGGCAGAAATAAAGGAAAAATTAAAGACTTATTAGAATTGAATAAAAATAAATTCACAACATACCCCAAATTATGGAACAAAATGAAAGCAGTGTTAAGAAGGAAGTTCATAGCACTAACAGCTTTCCTGAAGATTCGGAGATATACAGCACATTTTAATCTATTTATATGTAATTTTAGAGTCTTCAAATTAAATTTTTCCCTTTCAGCATCTCATTGATTTCCCTCCCTTACTCGAATCCTTAATGTATTTGATTGAGTAATCACCTTTCTAGAAGGAAAAGCTAGATACCAAGTTTGTATGCATAAGTTAATTAGTTGTTCATTCGGGGCTTTACGTGTGTACACGACTTGCTATTCTTACCAGCAGTCCTCTTCTGGTCCTCCTACAGCCAAAAGATTTATGATTTCCAGCCATAGGATTTCAGGAAGTTGAACTATGGTCCAGGAAACAACTATTTGGCCTGTCTTGAGTTAGTGCAATAGAAACAGGGAAAAACCTGGGCCTATAATTAGCAAATGCTGTCATTCTTCAACTTGTCTATGGGATGATGATACCATAATGTACACATTTGATCTTTCCCCTAGTACCCACAAGTACAATCACAGAGATAAAACAGCATAGAGAATTGGGAAACTCCTTGTTGAATTAAGAATATCTGAAATGAATTAGTTAAAAATTATTGACAGTTAAATAGAAAGAGTCCATATAATTCTTAAGCATCAAGTTTATTTTGTGTTTAGTCTTTTGCATCTCTTCTTGACCTCTGTCTCCACCCTTCCCTGCTCCTTTTATGTCACTCCTCACTACTTCCTTAAGACTTTGTTTCTTTTTTCTACATCCTTCCCTCCTCTCTTACTTCCTCACCCTCTGTATCAAATATCTTTTCTCTTTTTCTGTAAATTGTATTATATAAATTGTCTAATGTTTTACTTTCCCCTTTCCCTCGTGCTCTTATGCTCTTAGTTATGTAGTTTTTTTTTTTTTTTTTATTTTCAATACAGGGTTTTTCTGTAGTTTTTGGTGCCTGTCCTGTCCTGTAACTAGCTCTTGTCGACCAGGCTGGCCTCAAGCTCACAGAGATCTGTTTCCCTGTGCCTCCCAAGTTCCCAAATGCTGGGGTTAAAGGTGTGTGCCACCGCTGACAGGCAGTTTCATACATTCTTTAATATCTTACCAGATAAGCTTATTATATGTGTGTTTGTGAATGTATACATAATATTTAGAGTTACTTGTTTATATCTGGTAGTATTTTTCTGAATGTATGTAAATGTAACACATGTGTGCTTGGTGAACACAGAAGTCAGCAGAAGATATTGAATGCTCTAGAATTGGGGCTATGGATAGCTCTAAGCTACCATGTGGGTTTCTTAGAATTAAACTCAGGTCCTCTGCAAGAACAATAAGTATTTTTAACCCCAGAGATGTTAATCTTATATTATTATTTGGATTAGTCATTTCACTTTTTCTGTGACAGACTGTTGCACTTATTTTAGTTTTAATCGAAGAAATATATAAGATCTCCAAATGTGTTTTTACTTCCTTCTTTTGTATTTCATGATCCAATGCTTCTTCATGAACTGAGCACAATCTGCAAATTCTTTGGGATGTGGGGTTAACAGAACTATTAGTGTAGCTAAAGCTCAGAGTTCACAAACATATTCTTAGAGCAATAGAACCACCTAAATTTGGCATTTTTTTAAGTTAGAAAAATCATGTAAAATGTTTGGAACACTGTTTGACATAGTCTGCACTTAACATACATTGGTTAATATCTAATAAGGCAGTTCTCAGTATGGAGTCTGCCCCTAAATTATCTCCTTTTATATAGGTTCATTTTGTAGCAGTACACCAAGGGATAGTGTTGACTGCAATAAAGGATTCCTCCATCTGTTATATTAGCAGATGTGACAGTTGTAAGCTGATTAGTTTTTCTTTCATACCTGCTTCTTTTATATAATTGGCTTTCATAAAAGTCTGTACTTATTTTTACTTGTAATTTTTTTAGTAACTCCATAGAGCAAAAATAACTCCAGCGGATCATCTTTAAAATAAATTCTATTACACCACAGTCATGTATGTTTCTTAATATTTTAAATGTAGTGAGCTGGCATGCATATATTTGTATATGAGTTGAGGAATAATGCAGTGAGTGTGTTTGAGCTGTCTCGTATGCATATGTATGTGTGTGTTACTCTCTGTGTCTCTGTGCACATGCAAATACAAATATGTACCTTAGCTTTGGTAGGCTTTTTTTAATTAAGACTCTTTATTTTCAATTCATTTATAGCAAGCTTTTCTATTTGTATTAACTGATTTTATTAGCATTCAATAAAAGACTTGATCCATTTTTCTCTTAAAGAAAGCTATATGAAGTCTCCCTGCTTTTTAAAAAATAGAATTCCAAACAAGCTGACCTTCATTTTCTCTGTTTTCCTTTGCCACCTTAATGTTCTTTTATGCTTTTCTGTTTGTCACTATCCGAAGTGCTTCTAGATGGAAAGAAAGAGTTTTTACTTCAATTGGGATTGATTTTTGAATGTATTCATTCATTCTCTTTATAACTTGTGTATGCCATCTTAAATCAAGTACTTCAAGATATTTCCCAGTGTTAGCTATATATATATTGGTAATGTTTCATTTTTACGTTCTTGACTCATAAAGGCATTTGATTTTAGAAAATAGTTTCTTGGTTTAATACTTAGAGATGAAAAATTGATTTTGTCACATACAATTTTAATAACTTAGTGTGTGTGCATGTACACACGTGATATGAATTGATAGATTGATAGGCGTTTTTTTTGGTGTTTATGTTCTCATGAGGATAGTAAGATAGCCTACGAAAATAGGGAATCCAATGTATCTAACTGGTTTTGGCAAGTGAGCATTTGTTTAAACATAAAGCAGTTTAATAGAGATACCTCAGACCACTCAGCATGTTAGATATTAAAAAGCACTACTTGAAAAATTTTCTGATGTTTAAGTACAAAATAGAATTAATTGTAATTGATGCTACCATTGAAAGCAGTGGTTCTCAACATGTGAGTCATGACACCTTTGGGAATAGCATATATGGTATCCTGCATATCACATCTTTATATTATGATTCACAAAGGCAGAAAAATTACAGTGATGAGGTAACAAAATAATTTTATGGTTGTGCATCAATGAAAACATGAAGAACTCTATTAAAAGGTATCAGCAGCTTTATTAAGAAAGAGAAATCCCAGGTAGAAGAAAAATATTTTAAGAAATAATTGTTATTAATAAATTTATCTAGTGACATTTTTATATGACATAGAGATAGCTAATACTATTTATATGAAATAAAAGAATATTTGGTAAAGTAGGAAAAAGACACTAATGTATTTCCTAAAGAATTAGAGTTGTAAATTCTTCTCTATTTGTAATTGCAAAAGGTGTTACTGAAGGGCTTGTTCATACTTATTTTGTATCTATGAGGATTAAAAAAATATATGATGAAAATCAATGATTCCATAGAATCTCTAGATTGACTTATGAATGGAATAGAAAACAGACAAAATAGGTTTTAATATGGATAAACATTATAACTTCAGGCATGTATTGCTTTGGAAGGAAGAGTGTAATAACCACTGTACTTACCTGTGAAGGCTATGGCTGTGCTTGGTGGAAATATGTTACAACTCTAGCTAACTGCAAAAATTGTATGTATACAAAAAAGAGTTAGATCATAATTATCTAAGAGTATTATTCCAGAGAGTGAGCATTGTTTAGGGGAATATTTTTTTACTCTGTAAATTTCTTATTCAGATAATATTATAATTCATTTTCTTTTTCTAAAATGACAGAATACAGCTTTCGGCAAACATACATTGTTGGTTTTCAAGGAGAGTTTTTAACACACATTTTTCTCTGCTTGCCTTATCACAAGTACTTTTAAAATGTATATTTTTTTGTGAAACAGGTTAAGAAAATAAGCATGAGCATTTTTGAAACCTTTCGTGGATTACAGGGAATACTTGTCACCACTTTTACACTGAAGATGAATTGAGAGATGATCACACACATATTTTAGAGAGCTTTTATATACTGTCTATAAGACATCAGCTCTGTATCCTTAAACAAATGTTGCTACAAACATGATGGCAAAGGTCATGATGTTTATTTGCAGCAATGAAAGCCTTAACTAAGATAACTATTACCCCCCATTTTCTACTTTCCTGGATAAATTGATTCCCCTATCTCTTTGAATTGAACATCATTCTACTAAGACATGCTGCTCAAGTAACCTTGTGTTTCTTATAAAACTTAGATCAATATTATCAATTATCTACATATAATAAAATAAAGTCTGTTTTCAAAGCATAAAGTAATTATTAACTAAACAGTAATGAACAAGGTACTTCTAAGATGCTATATATTTAAATTTTCTTAGTAAAAATTGAAGAAATATAAAAAGTAAATTATATTAATTTATAATTTAATTGATTTTTATAATATTTCTATAAGTCATCACATACTGAATATTATTCAACAACAATCAATTATTTTAATAAATGTTTCTATATGTTTTATAAATATTTTTCTATAAATATAAAGAAGAAAATATTCTTCTATAAACCTATGTGCAAAAACCATAAAATGTTTATGTTTCATATAAAGCTGCTTTGAGTAAAAGTTTTTTACATTAATATATAAATGCTAATTTTAATTATAAGGCCATTTAGTAAGGTCTTTTTGTTGTTGTAATGCAAACTTGTATAGAGTCAAACAATTACGACCGAGACAAATGGATTTTTATTCCTCTCTAAAATAACGGTATCAACACAAATAATTCAAAAATGTTGTTATCAAGGAAATCAGGCTCTGTGCTTCTTAACAAATATCTTAATATCAGCTTTTACCTACAACTATGATGTATGCTTTTTGTCCAGGAGGAAGAGAGAGGAAATGGTACTAACCTGCCCGTTTTTAAAGGACTGATTTAAACTCTAATGTGTTCAGTTTCTTTGTATCACTTTCATTTGATCAGAATTTATCATTTGTCACTCTTAAAGGCAAAGGGGGCTTCATGTCTGATGCAGCACAGACTTAGGCCAAGTTCATGGAGTTGGTTTGGCAATGGAAGACAGCTAGGGACAATTCATCATCTGGGTTTTTAAGTCTTTTATGGAGAAAAATATAGTCAGCAACCTCAAAGAATAATTTTTGCACCCATAGGTAAGTATCCATGGCAGAGAAATAAGATATTGAAGTGATTCCATAAGGAATAGATATCCTAAAACAATGTTCACAGAATACAAAGAATTTTTGTATGTTTTTTGCATTTTCATTTCTTAGCACCTAAAACAACTGTGAATACCTCTTGCTTAAGGCATATTATATATAAAAGAAAGTTGTTAGTGTGTATTTATATAGATATATGCTTATGTAAGAAAAGGAAGTTGCAATATTTAATAATACTGTTGATTGAGAATTTTAATACCACTCCTTATAGAATAACTGTGTATATTAACATAGAATCTAGAAATAGGACGGGTATGATGTACACTCAGATGTAAAAGTTGCTAAGGAAAAGCATCATCCAACTGAGGTATTTCCTTTCTTTGGAATTTTTTTTAATTGACAGAACTTAAAGTAAAAACTATTATTACTCAAACAGAAATGAATGAGAACATCACATCAAGACTACCAAGTGTCATATTCAAGTTAAATAATAAAATCATAATTTTAAAGAAGAGAAATTTGGAATTATAGTATCTTCCTTTATGAAACTAACATCTTCCTGAAACTGAAAGACTTTTTTTATAAGTCCAATAATAACTGTAACAATCCAGATACTTTACTATACTCTAATAATAATTATTCTGAAGATTTATATAGCTAAATGAGCCAATATTTTTCAAATGACTAATGCATGGATTTGTTTGTTTAGGTAGAAAATCAATTCAAAGTGCAAAATGGACAAAATATTGTGTGTGGCTGTCATAAAAAGGCTAATGATACAATTTAGATTTCATATTATATTACTAGTTATTGAATTTTTGTGTTTATACAAAGAATATTATTTCCAATTATCTGGAAAGACTATTACAATACTAAACACTGCAAAGATATCTGTAGATTGCTACAAGTGCAGTATTTTAATGCTTGCATACATAACATCTATAAAAATTCAGGTACAACAAATAAATCATTTCCTAAATGTAGAAAAATCATTCAAAGTTAAGTGGTATGTATAACAATCACATACCACTATGCTTACTATTGCTCTTTGCTCTTTTCGGTGATTTTTGTAAACATGCCTAAGTATATCTCAATTTAAAGTTTTGCTATAGTGCAATTTAGACATATATACACAAAATCATATTTCAAAAATGTGTTCATACATAAACCTCTTTATGTATTCAACTTTCAAAATCCCATTGAGCTACTCAATCATTTCTGAGAGAACAAAGGTGTCTCCATACCAACACAGTTCAGATCTATTATTCAGATCAAGGGTAAATACCCAGCTCCTTAAAACATTCTGATGGACATGATAGGCTTCCCAGCCACATTAACATATGTACTTTACTTCAGCATTCTCAGACTTTGGGTATTTTCTCCCATTGAGGACACTCTAATTCTTTTCATTTTATTTTATTGATTTTTTTTAAAAATTCTTTTGAGTTAGTAAGTACAGTACAATCTTGAATTGTACTAACATCCAATGTGTTTAGTTTAGGGTTTATGGTTAGCTTGATTATAGCTAAAATTACCAGGAAAGACAAAGCTTAATTGAAGAAATTGATCAGCTTGGAATATGACTACATCTG
This sequence comes from Arvicola amphibius, assembly GCF_903992535.2. Taxonomy (NCBI): domain Eukaryota; kingdom Metazoa; phylum Chordata; class Mammalia; order Rodentia; family Cricetidae; genus Arvicola; species Arvicola amphibius. Next base: position 74,172,159 of record NC_052058.2, read on the forward strand.
TGAGGAACTGTTTTGATTAATTTTTTTTGTTGTTGTTGTTCCAGGAGTGTTTAGCCAACTGTGGGCAGCACAAACCCTAGGTATGTGGGAGTGGACTGTATAAGAAAGCTAACAGTGACCAAAATCCAAATAAGAAAAAGCCAATAAGAAGCATTCATCTACCATTTATGCCTCCATTTCATCCTTGGGTTCCTAGCCTGGCTTTCCTGTATGATTGATTCTGACGTGAAAGTGTAAGTGAATGAATCTGTTTTTTCCTGTCTTGCTTCGATTGGAGCAACAGAAAGCGGACTAGAGCAGGGGGCTAAAGACATTAAGAATAAAGTTGAATGACTTATTGAAAGTATTTCATTTCTGTATTTGGGCATTAAATCAAAGGAGTATTTTGTGGGAATTCATTCAGTAAAGAAAATTTTGCCTTATTGGAGATTACAAATTGCTCCTAAACTTAAGTAGTCCAGGTAATTACCAGTGGAAGCTGAGAGAGAATTGACTTTGATTGAAAAAAAGTCACAAAAGGCACATGAAGAGCTAGTTCCAGGACAGGCTCCAAAGCCACAGAGAAACTCTGTCTCAAAAAACCAAAAAAAAAAAAAACCCCCCCCCAAAAAAAAGCACATGTAGATCATGTGGGTTAGAATCCTAACTGCATCTTGCTCATATTTAACCTCAAAAAAAAATGAATAAGGAGGATATTATCTTTGAAGGGATCTTTTCAACACAAAAAACCAGATAAAACTGAAATACAAAAAAGTCTCTTAGTTAATTCCTAAAGGAAAACTGAGACTTTGTCATTTAGCAGAAATAGAATCAGCAAAGATTATAGCACCTTTTACTAATCATAAAATTAACAAACTATGGTAAGTATGTGAAGCCTGTCAAAAAGTTTGTAGTAATTTATTTTGGAGAGATTAACAACTATCCCCCAAGTGAGAGAATTTGACTTATAAATAGAACTAATTTGATCCTTCCTCACATTATACAGGACACACCAAAAACTTGAGCCTGTATATATTATACTTATGCAAATTAATCAGGAGAGTCAGGTTACAAATCACTAAATTTGAACAAAGTAGAGCAGAGTCTTTATGATTCTGTCAAAAAGTCAAAATTGTATGTTATTCTCATGGTACTAAGGGATTTTAAAGAACCTCTCAACATAGTTACCAATTCACACTATGCAAAAAAAGTTATTTACATATTGAAGTTGCTAAATTTACACTGGATGGTACAAAATTGACTTTATTATTTATTCAGGTACAAGATATAACCAGGAATAGGCATCATCCCATATACACAACACACATGTGATCCTATATGGATCTGCCAGGTCCTCTAACATAAGGTAATATAGAAATTGGTCAATTATTGATTGGAAATGTGCTGAAGGCCTCAGAATTTAATTTTAAAAATCATATATATATATGTATATATATATATATATATGCTTTTTTTAAAAAATACATTTTCATCACATGATAACAATACAAGGAAATTATAAGAAAATATCCTATTTGATCCTTATACAACAAACTATTATTGCAGGTAGTAATCCAAAGAACACTCAAAAATAATAAAAGCTTTAAACTGGATGTGATGCAGTTTTTAGACTGAAAAATTAAAATATGTACAATTCACCCTTGATACCTATTCATGTTTTCAATGGAAAACAGCTTTGAGTTTGGAAAAGGCTAATCCAGTAATCACAATTTTATTAAAAGTTATGGCCATCATGGGTATACCTGTACAAATAAAAACAGACAATGCTTCAGCATGTTTCTAAGAAGATGAAACAGTTTTTTTGCTTATTATAATATAAAGCATATTACAGGTATACCACATAATAATATAGGTCAGGTAGTTATAGAAAGATCAAATCAAAATATAAATGATATGTTAAATAAACAAAAATGGATGATAAACAATCCCAGAAGTAGATTACATAATACTTTATTAACCTCTAATTTTCTTAATGCTAATGAGAAAAGAACAACAGCTGCAGAGAGACATTGGAAAATAGAAAAAACATCTTCTGAATTAAATTACCCTCAGAATAGAAACCAGGGGATATGCTAATTGGGGAAGGGGTTTTGCTCTTGTTTCCCCAGGAAAATGAAACTATATATACCAACAAAATAAATCAGTATTTTGTTTATAAAAGAAAAGACATCTAGACAAAGAAAAATGACAGTTCTACTACTGAGATGACAATCCTACGATTTGCAAGAAAACATCACAAGGGTTGTGACAGGGTTTTGTTCTTATTTTTGCAGAAAAATAAAAAATACCCATCTTCAAGAAGTCAAGATTCTTTGGATAGCTAGGTGCCTATAATACCAATACTGTCTGCAAGGTAAAAATCTCACTACCCAAACACACGTATCTCCTTACTTCTCAGTATAATGGTAGTCCTGACTCACTTAATAGCAAGACTGGCTTGGAGTTGGACGGTGGCTCTCTTTCTCTAAACCTAAGCATGATGTTAAAAGAAAAAAATAGAGTTTTTGTCTCCATATCAAGTGTCACCTGGTGTGGGACAAAAGAAAAATAAAATCTAGGAACTAAGATGATCAACCTACATATAGTAAGGAGGGCCTTGGACTTTCCCCAAAGCAATGTGCATTACCCTCTCTGTTAAGTGGATGGGGGTGTGGTAGGGGAGAATGTGGAGGGGATGGGAGGAGAAGAGTGAGTGGGAACTTGGATTGGTATATACAATGAGAAAAGGTAGTTTGTTTTCTTTATTGAAAAAAATGAAAATAAAAATTACTGAGACGGCAGGACAGAACTAATGGGAGACCACCAAGTCCACTTGGAATGGGACTGATGGAACATGCGACCAAATCGGACTCTCTGAGGGTGGCTGATGGTGGAGGCTGACCGAGGAGCCAAGGACAATGGCGATGGGCTTGGTCTCTACAACATGGACGGGCTCTGTGTGAGCCTTGTCAGTTCGGTTGCTCACCTTCTTGGACCTGGGGGAAGTTGGGAGGACCTTGGACTCAACATAGTGTAGAGAACCCTGATGGCTGTTTGGCCTCAAGAGGGAGGGAGTGGGGGTGTGGGTGGAGGGGAGGGGAGGGAAGGGGAAGGAGGAGGGGAGGAGATGGCAATTTTTAATAAAAAATAAATAAACTGGAAAAAAATGTTAAAGTTGAAAAAAAAAAGCATTTAAGTAACTCAAGATTGTGTTGACATGAGACACAATTGCTCTTGGTAGCACCAATCTTTCCCAAGAGAGTGCTCGGCAACAAAGACACTCCACGTGGAGCTGGTTTTCATCTTAGCAAAACTAGACTTTGGGCAAATAACTGCCCATGCCTCAACTACTGACAACATGCTCACATTCCAAACTGGACAAATGGGATACAAGCAAAAATGACTGCCAAATTTTGCTAAGACGAGGTAAGACAGTCTTTCTTATTTTCCTGCCTTTAAAAATGTTCTGTCAGATACTCTTGTACCACTTTTAATTATGCATCAGAAGTGCTTGAATAATTTAATTTGATATATATGCATTTGGCCATCCCTATTAGCAGTTGTTTGTAAACCATTTATTTTCTCTTTCAAACATTATTTAAAACATCCTCACATATTTACCATTTTATCTTGTACACCACTAATGCATTGGAGTGCATTTTATTGGCATCTTATGTGTTCCCATTGTAAAAGAGTAAATAGTACTGAGGTGTGAACAGGTCTCACTACATAAATATATAATGGGAAAAAATAAGAAATAAGATATTTAACCTTATTAGTAATTAGGACTTTACACACACACACACACACACACACACACACACACACACACTCATAAATACACATTCGATGCCACAACACACAGACAGATCCTTATAACTAAACAATAAAAATCAACGCCTTTGGTATAATGCGAAGTGAGAAAAGATGTCATTCATGAGAATTGAAATTTAAAAATTGTGCAGGGCCTGATGGTGAGGCACATGCCTTTAATCCCACCACTATGATGCAGAGACAGGGTAATCTCTTTTAGTTTGAGGGCAAGCTGGTCTATAGAGTCATTTCTAGCACAGCAAGGGCAGTTACAAAGAGAAACTCCGTCTCAAAATGTCAAATACTAATAGTAATCATTTCATTATCATTATCACCAAGGAGGTTTTTTCTGTCCTAAAGAATGGTACAAATACAATTACTTTGTTATTCAGAAGTGCCCAAATACAATACATACTAAAAATATTGAAAACACATATCCACAACAACAAACACGTACAAAGAAGTTTATAGATACATCACTCAAATTTTTCAGAGAAAAGTCAGGAATGTCTACCAAATGGTGAACGGCTAGAAAGATTGGCATATATGTAATACACAATGTTCACATGTTATGTACTTCCCTTCATACAAAAGATCTGACAGGGCAAAACTCTGGAGACAAATAGTATAGTCTACAAGTTTGAAGGAATGCACAGCCTTTAGAGAGATGGTGATGATACATGGTATATGCTCATAGATATAAATTTAGTACAAAATAAAAAGTAATCCTCAACTTAAATGGCGAATATTTCTTCATATTTGAAGTACAGCACAAAGCTATTGAAAATATCATCGTGTTAGATTTTAATCAAATATTTAATAGAGGTTTAATCTTCAATGTGCCTTTTTAAAATTCTAAGATATCTATAGCTATAGATTTCTCCCCTTAATAATTTAATCATCAATTAAAAATTTTAATATTTTTTATAACAGAAGTACTTTCAAATGTGTTTTTGTGTTCCACATTTTCTTTTTTGATATGTTTAACCAAACTGATAATAGATAAATATCAATTTTTTATTCCAATAATCCATCAAAATGTCTTAAATTAGAAACTTTAAAATCTTTTTCCAAATAAGTTCAGACACAAATACTTATGTATTTCATTTTTATATTAAACATTAGAAACCTGTAGATTAGAATATGATTATATTTATGAATTTCAAAATAATTGAAATATAACATAAACCCTTAGTTGCTTTATTAGAAAATTATATATGGAGAAATTCCTGTTTGTATCTTACTCACTTCCTATATTCCCAGTTTAACTGTGGGGATTTGTCTTTTATTGTATTTTCTTGAATAGGGTTATTAACTGACTACCATAAAATAATATAGAATGAATCATTGATTAAAGTAACAGAAGAAAAGAAAACCAAAGAAATATCAGTGTGTGTGCTCCCCATTGTACTATTAGTTAGATACTGTTGAAATAGGAAAAACAACATTATGCACTGTGTACCAGCACATCTGCTCCCGGGGAAAGAGCAGACCTGTGCTGTCACAACAGAAACACAGCTGCCCTGCTCTCCCAGTCTTACCTTTGTCTTGGCAGGCTGATGAGGGGCTGTTTGTGGCACCGCTTGCTAAGGCTAAAGAGCTTGTGGACAATTCTATGTGCCTTCAGGAAAAGCTGTTTCATGCTGGTCTCCAGTAGTTCATAGCGGCGCTGAAAATTAGAATCCATTGTCCATAAATGCATTATAGTTGATGTGTTGAGGAAATAATTCATGGGTAGTCTTTTCATGAAGAATTTGAATTCATCTGAAACATGAAAAAATTCAGCATTTTAATTATAAAACAATTATTCTTTCCTCCAGCCAAAACAAATTCAACATATGTAAACAAGCTAGGAGCTTAATATTTGTGACTAACAATCTAATAAAACATGAGATTTGAGAAGTTTTAAGATGTTATGTTTTGATCTTCTTAAGACAGAAGTTTCATGAAAGAATATAAAAATAACTTATGTAGGAATGATGGTTTAGGTAGAAAGTGTTATCCAATCTGTTTTCTATGTTCTTCCTTTGCTTATATTTAAACAAAAATTTTATAATATGTGATATATATAGATAGATAGATGACCTTCATATTTAGCATTAATGTAAATAGTTCTCTTTATGTATGTTAAAGAAATTTTCCAGATATATTCATTAAAACATTTATACATTACTAAGTTTCTGGTTTTTTTTTTCTTTCAAAACAGGCATTCTCTGTGCAACAGCCCTAGCTCAGGCTGTCCTAGAACAATCTCTGTAGACAGGCTAGCCTTAAACTCACAGATATCTGCCCGTCTCTGCCTCCTGGGTGCTGTGATTAATGACCTGCGCCACCACTGCCCGGCTTCCATGTGTCTTCTTAGGAGACAATTTTAAGTAGACCATTTTACTATTCAGCTATGCTCTTCTCGCTCACTGCTCCTATTCAGTTCTCATGACATACCATTTTAAAACATGTGTACATAAAAAAAAATCAATTAAAATACTTAAACCTCCACCACTGGCTAATATCTTTCTGTCAATAAATATCATATACGACATTCATTTTATATCAAGTAAATAATTAGCTTTCAAGAAAAATAACAGTTGATGTTAAACGATGACTGGGGAGATGGCTCAGCAGATGAGAACACTACAGCAAAATCATGAGAACCTGACTTTAATTTCACAGAGCCCATGTGTAAAGCGAGTCACTGTCACGTGAAGCCACATAACTCTGTCACTTTGGAGGGCAAAGCAGATACAGAAGGATTGCTGAGGATTGCTGGCTGACAACATCGCTCCAGGTTCAGTAGCAGACACCATTCACAGGTCAGGTAAGAAGGGGGAGACGAATGAGTGGAACAGCAGATGGTCTCCTCTAGTCTTTGCATGTGTGTATGTATGTGTGTGTACTCATGATCACATACCACACACATTATTTTGCACATACTCACAGTTTATTTTACAGGAAAACAAATGATATAAAGGGTCAGTTTATTATATAAACACATAAGATAAATGATACGGTGTTCTAAAGGTTAAAAACAAGCAAACTCTCCTCTACTAGACATTTAACATACACCATGGCATATGTATGTATTTTCAACCATCATAATTAAGACCATCTTATATTGCTAAATAGATTAACTTATATATAATTACTGTCTTTCTGTTACAAATAATTAATTATAACTCTATAGGAGAAAAGAAAATATTCAATGTGTCATGTTTGGAATATGACAAATTACATTTGGAATGTAATTAACAATGCTAAAATACAAACCTCAATTTATAAATATGATGTTTGCTACACGTATATTTACACACACACACACAGATACTTTAGCATTTTCTTCTTTCCTTTTCTTTTCAAATTAGTTATCATGACCAGGTTCTCCAAACATATTTTTTAATTGCATAATTTATTTTTATAAAGAAAATTTATTTTTAATGTCATTTCTCAGCTTTATTACTTAGTAAATTAATAGGTTTGCTCCAACATGTACACTCACATCAAATTTCTGGAAAAATACCTGAAATAAATCTGCATTTTAGAAGAAAATAACACAAGATAGCCGCTATTATGCAAATCTAAGAATTTAAACACTCACATCAAATTTCTGAAAAAAATACCTGAAATAAATCTGAAATTTAGAAGAAAAAACACACGATACCTGCTATCATGCAAATCTAAGAATTCAGAAAAATTAAACACAGTTTAGTTACTGTTCTATCACTAAAATACTAAGTCATAAGTGTGACTCTTAATCCTGTGGGCTCTAGTTTGCTTTTGATTAAACTACATGGAAAACAAAACATATCAAAGATGACAATTGATTATAACATTCTGTAATAGAACAAACACTTTTTGGTTTTTTTTAGGTATATGGTTAGGCTATTCAGTTTAAATATAGTTTGCAAATATCCAGTTCTACTGGTTACATTATAATTAAGTTTGTGTGAGTTATATGGTGCTAGAACATTTTCTATTGCTGTGGTAAACACCATGGCCCAAAACAACTTGCAGAAAAAGGGTTGTTTCGTCTTAAAAAATCTCAGGTCATACCCTATCACTACAAGAAGTCAGTAGAGAACTGATATGCTAGACCCTGGAAGCAGAAAATTGAGCAGAAACCATGGAGGTATGCTACTACCTGGATTGCGTTTCACAATCTCTTCATCTTGCTTTATTATAAATTAGGCCATTGGACCCAGGCTGGCATCACCCTCCTGTAGAAGCAGTCCTTGGTCATAAAAATGCAATGATATAGATTTGCCTAAATGCAATCTGGTGAAAACATTCTCAATGTTTCCTTAGCCCAGATTATTACAGCAATTAGCAAGATGGTCCAATATACCTAGCATTCATATGGATAGCACTTTACTGTATATTATTTATTTATAGTTAATACAATATTAAAATTGCTAGGTGATGTTTTCCTAAAATTATTTATAGACTTCTGACAAATTTTCTGAAAATATCATGTCAAAATTTATTATTACAGAAGCTTCCTTGAACATATGCATTACACACACACACACACACACACACACACACACACACCAACAAATTTAAATGGATATACCCTATAACAGGGGGACCATATTCTAATTAGACACCAAAATAAATAAACCAAATAAACAACTACAACAAAAACATAGAAATAAAATCATATCAGGAATGGGCTTCTGGCGATGTCCAGCCTCAGCTTGGGTTCAGATCCTGAGGTGGGGAAGGGACTTGGGCACATGGAAAACTTCTGAGCACCAAGGAGATCGCTTTCAAGTATCCCCAAAGAGCTCAGACTATCTTTGTTTATACTTTAAAAAGGTTTTTTTTCTTACCAGGCTTACATGAACAGCTTTATTATTGGATTTTATTTTTGACTCTAAGAAATAAATCACAATTTAAGTAACACATCGTGATCATTATGTAAGACCCCCTCCCTTTGTTCTCCTTTATGCTTTCCCAAATACACATTCCAAGAGCTGCATAACCTTATTCTAGACATGGTGTTCAGCATTTTAGAAGGCTTAATTAAATATCAAGGCAGATGTATCATGATCTTGCAGCTAACAACAACCTGTGGTTACAAGGTTAAAAGTAATCGACATGGCCATAATGATTTAAGGACAATGTGCAAACTCAGACAAATATATCATGTCAGCAAGATATATTTTTATACGGTTCCCTTTTCTACAAGAGGGTCCCATGTCTCAATCTCTCTGTAAAAGCCAGACTGATAAGACACTCTTTTCCCATCCCACTGTATCATACTTTTCCACCAATATAAGCTCCTGTGTATGGTAAAGATGGATCCAACCATCTTACATGTTGCATTGCATTATTCCCATCAGAATATACTAGATCTTAATATTGATTCTACATGACTGGTTTCTAGGGCACTCACATTGATATGGTATGTATTCCTGAGGCCTTTTTCCTATTCGGTGTATGTTTGCCTTACTCTCCTTTCCAGAATTGTGAGACATAGTCAATGCTCCAAGTGTTGTTATCTCATCTGTACCTAACCATCTCTATTGAGTCAGAAAAGCTCCCTGGATTAGTTGTAATTGGTAATTCCCGATAAGAGACTTGAGTAACATTAGCCCCCTGTTGTTGTAGAGGGGCAATATTTGCAAAGAAGCAGAATTTCCAGGAAAAAATTTCAGCTGTTGCATGTGTGACTGACAAAGTAAAACTAAAACTCAACCCAAGGACTGACTATTATATTGAGAGAGAAAAGAATCTGTAGTCTGCACAAATTTTGCAGATTCCTACACTGTATCATAGTCCTTGCCAAGTGAGCGTCTGTTTCTCCAGGTGCCTTGCCAGGCAGAAACTATTTGGACACATAGTCATATATGATCCTCTTGGTTGCAAGGCTCCAGACAGGTTACCTTTTTTCTGATCACTGGAAAAATTAGGTCCGCAGACCTCCAGATATCATAGAATATTGCCATTGCTCTTAGTTACCCTGAGAATTTCAGCGTAAGACCTTGTGTCTGAAGACATCTTTTCCTTGTGCCTAAAATATGGTAAACAATATGAATAGTGACCTGGAAACTTCATATCCATTGACTAGCTTTCATTCTTCTGGAAGGTATTATAGATATTAGATGAAAAAAGCTTTTTCTTTTGTTTTTAATTAAAAATAGACTTTTTTACAATATATTCTTTTCACAGTTTTTCTTTTCTAAACTCCTCCCTATCACCCTACTTACCAAAATTTGATCTTTTTGTTAATCCTCTGAGTAAAAATGACAAAGTTCTAGGCAACATATGCCTACTAGTGACATACAAGCAAGGATATTGTGGAAGCAATCAATCTTCTGATTATATTTAAGGCTCAATATAAGAGGAAACATTGTTACCTGTTACTATAAAACTGGCCAAGAATGGTGGCTAGATGGCTATAGACCCTACAGGAAAACTTCCTAATATTATCCTGCTAAAGACCAGCTATCTGATGATTTTAATGACTCTGTGGTATATATCTATGGATCTCAACTATCACAAGAGAAGCTACTTGCATTGGATGACAACTAGCCTAGTGACTCACATTTAGAAAACAAGGAGAGAATGTGTGATTCTAGCACATTTCATGTGTTTGTCATCCTTCCTCTTTCAAAGTTCAGGGATCTTCATGAAAGAGAAAGAAGATAGACTGTGCCAGACGTGCCATATATATTCAACCATGTTGTGGTCATAACAGTACAGTTGCTTATCTGAATTCACACAGATTATAAAAGCATGAATAATCTCTGTACAAGTTCAAACAAGAAGCTGGAAAATTACCTGCTGATGAGCTATTGGCATTGACCCTGCCAGGAGAGGAAGTGGCAGTTTTCTGTAATGATATATTACCACATTCCAGTGCACACCTGATATTCAAGGGTAACTGGGCAACAGAAAACTGAACTCCATGGTTTGAAATGAGAGAGACAGAAACAGAACATAAAGTTGTGTGACTAGTTATATTGAGGTGTTTCTGGGAGGAGTTCAGGGAAAGTGCTCAAAATTCACTTTGTGAACATCTCAATGAATTAATAACAATATTTGAAAAATTTATTCAGGCCACAAATTTAATGTGTGTTCTTGGAGTAGGTCTTGTTTAAAACTGGATCCCATCCTACTTAAATACCACACCTCTTGTACATCCAGTGGATAGATTATTACTTGAAAAAGAACAAAGAATTAAACAAAGGGGAAATCTTTTCTATAGCTCAAATATAATAGGAGGAGACTTTGTAGTATAGTTGCATGTTTTAAATGATCCTTTTAACTAAGCAGAATATAAAAAACAGTTTAACACAAAAGTTTTGGTTTGTCAATGTTGTACAATTTGTTGGATTCCATATGTCTCTTTTGAGAAATATCCTCTTATAAATAAAGAATTGATGCATGGAAATTTGGAACACACTCTTTGGATCTTCACAGACCAGATGCTGCTACTTTGAAAACTAATCATTCAAGTCATAGTCATCTTTGACACTTCTGATAAGACTTTCTCATGTTGTGGGCATGAATTTATAATTGTATTTATTGTCATTACGATATTGGTAAAAGAGATAAATCAGAAAATTTGATTTAGGTTAAAGTACATGTTGTTGAAGTAGAAATTATTTATCTTACCGGAGTGTTTGTAATAATGTGTGTTTGCAGGAAATTATCAGTGCATGATATCTGTGAAATGGTTTTAACATGACACATGAATAATTACTTCATTATGAAGTCATTAGGAGCCACCATTGACAGTCACCCACAACAGTTACTGAACACCTGTTGTGAACAGAACATACAGATGTTTCAGTCTATAACAGCAAATGTGAGTAAACCTTTCATCTCATTTTTAACAATGACTAATTAATGATATGCCTTATTTTCAAATAATACAAGAGCATCTTCAAGTTTCAATAGATATTTTACCTAGAACTCAAAAGATTTAATGGAAATGTCACCACAGATATTTTTGTCTCATTTTGGTTTTCTTTAAATTAATATTTATAGATTATAAAAATTGAAGTTAAAAATAACACAGAAATTATTACATAAATCAAAGTTATATAGATAGAAAGATAAGTCAAAGTAGAATAAGTCAAAAAAATTAGGGATGCCAAAGACATTTATCTTAATTTTCTACACTATGTATAAAATAAGTAACTATTTATAGTAAAAATGGCAAATGCGTAATAACTACTCAGAAGCTGGCCCAGTGGCTCAGTGATTTGTTGAATGTAAAGATAAAAGTTCAAAAAGAATAAAGCAGATATATACTTGTTCTATAAAATAATACAACCAAACTCATTAACTCAGAAAAACAATGAACAAACAAATGCATACCCAATAATTCAGAAATAAATTTAAAATTTTGAATGGAACACACAAGAATTATTATAATCTTTAAGTTTCCAAGATTAAAGACAGGATTTGTTATCTTGATATTACTACTATATGGAATAAGTTGATTCTTCTGTTGAACATACTACCCTGTTCCTAGGAGGATGTGTGATAGCATTCTTGTTTTGTCAGCTTTTGAGATAGTCTCAGTGTACAATCAAGGCTGGCCTAGTACTCGGTCCATTATGTAAGCTGCCCCTAAACCTGTTGTCATCCTGATTTAACCTCATGATGCTGGGATTACAGATCAGGTTACCATGCCTGGTTTCTAACTATACACTTTTTTTTAATTAACACGTAAGTATTATGTTCTGTTTTGTCCTTTGTAAACAAAATTGTTTTCCATTTTATAACTCATCCCCTTACTGTATTAAACTCTTCTGCTTCTAGTGTACCCCTCCTTCTGGTTCTCTGTTCCATATACACTATTCCTTCAGTCCTTCCTCAGCATTTCTTTTACCCACCTCAAAGCTTGAAGGCTCATTTCTAATTTCAGAGGTTGTACTATACCCAAACACCCATATATATATATATATATATATATATATATATATATATATATATGTGTGTGTGTGTGTGTGTGTGTGTGTGTGTGTGTGTGTGTGTGTGTGTGTGTGTGTGTATTAATATATACATGTATCCACTAAAAAATTAGAATCTGAAAATGAGAAAGAAAATGTGATATTTGAGTTCTGAGCCTGAATCATCTATCTATGTTTTAGCAAGTTTCATAATTTTGTTTTTTTCAAAACTGAGTAAATTTTGATTGTGACTTTACATTACAGTTTCATTATCTATCTATCTGTTGGTGGATCTTTAGGGTGGTTTAATTTCCTACCTTGTGAATAATCATGCATGGATATTCACAAATCTCTGTCATAGAATACAGAATCCTTTGTGCATATTCTGGGAGACATATAACTGGATCTTACCCTAGATAATTTTTAACAATGAAAAATATCTATACTGATTTCCATAATGTCTATACTAGTTTATACTCCCAACAGGATTGTGTAAGGGTTCCTCTTTTTCTATATCATTATCAGAATTACTTAATCACAATTTAGATAGAAATTCAAAGTAGTTTTAGTTTTATTTTCCTGATTGTTTAGGTGGTAAACAGCTTTAAAGTACTTATTGGCTATTTCTGTCCCTTCTACAGCACAGTTTTCAATGATACAAAGGTAACAAAAGAGACAACAAAGGAAAACATGCTAATGAGCATCTGGGTTCTTAGGATTTATAGTCAGCTTCAGTCTTCTAACATAACTAATTCATTGGAAACAAAGAATATTATAGAGGGAATGAATTGCATGAATGAACAGAAGCTAAAAAATTGCTTTGAAATATTTTTTCAAGAAAAAATTCCAAGATCATTTTGACATTGTATAGTTTCTACAGTGGCAGGAGCATGTGATTTGTGTTATGAAGTTAAAATATTTTCAACTATTGAAAAGCAATGTCTTGATTTCTATGTTCACCTAAAAGACTTCCAAACAGATGTTGAATCCATTGAAAAAGTAGAGCTGCAGGTATTTAAGATTGACAAAGAAAAAATACTTTCATGATTTCTATTATTGTGAACATGATAAACATTAAAATTTAAAGTGACGATGTAAAATATTGATTTTCTATATGTAAATATTTCAAGTTTAACAAATAAATATAAGCAAATTATGATTATATATATATACTTACTTATGCATACATGCTTAATAAATAAATCACCATTACTAGAAGCTTTCTTGTGAGTAGAAACACCAATACAAAATGGGTAATTTTAATTATAGTGAAATCCTAGAAATAGGCTGGTATCAGAAAATAAAGAGAATATGAAATATGTAGAGAAAATACTTGAATAGACTACTTAAAATAAAAGGAGAGGTGTTAAAAAAAGCTCAAAGGTGTATGTAAAGAATGTAAACAGTTGCTTTTAATCAAATAGAATGACTTCCAGTTTTTGTGAGATTTACAATCCATTTTTCTCAGTGTCATCTTTTCTGCTTTAAATTGTAACAAGATATTTTGACAAGAAGTCATATCAATTCCTTTTAAAACAAAATTCTCTATGTGTCATGGTGATAAAACAAGCCATAGTTTCTTGAACAGACCATAGTATTGTATGGAACCTTTACAGGAGCAAGTACAATCAATGGTTACTGGATTTTTATATATTATGTTCTTTTGGTTTTAGTTTACCATAGACTATATGTTAAAAAACCAGATATTTATTAAGTCTAATCCCAAAGCTGAAAATTTAATTCAAAGTTATTTCTTCACTGTCCCTCACTTTAATTACAACCAAGCTCACTCTCTGTTTCAGCTACTTCTTTTTATGTGGCAGGCAGATACCTGTGTAGTAGCTCCAACTCTGTTTTCTTGATTTCATATTCACCTCATAATCACAACTACATGTGGCCTTTTATTTGTTTTATTTTTTGTATTGTTTTTACTTTTATAAACTATTATCTCCAAACATTTACAAGGAATTCTTTGAATAATGGCTCTTCAAATAGAATTTTTCTAAGTTCTGTAGTAAGCCACTGTTAGAACCAGAGGTGACCACACATCACTGCAAGTCTATTCAAAAGATACTATCATACTTTGTAGTATACTTTGCATGAAATTGACAAAATACTGTTTGTATGGATTTCTTAGTCATGATTGGACTCCCCGTGATACATTTTTCCTCTCTCTCTTCGACTGGACTCCCAGAGCATGGCGTTGTGCTTGGCTACGGATCTCTACATACATTTTCATCAGTTACTGGAAGAAGGTTCTAGGATGACAGGGTAATCACAAATCTGATATAGGGGAAGGCCAGTTCAGACACCCTGTCTACTATTGCTCTATATCTTAGCTGGGTTATTCTCATCTCGTGGAATCCTGAGAACTTCCCTAGCACCAGGTTTTCATCCTAACCCAGTAATGACTCCCTGAACTATAGACCAACATCTAGGGAGCCTGCATGAGACGAAACTAAACCCTCTGTATGTGAGCAACAGTTGTGTATCTTGGTCTATCACTGGAACCAGCATCTATTCCTGGAACATGCGCCAGATTTTTGGAGCCCATTCTCTACGGTAGGATGCCTTGCTTAGCCTCAATGCAGGGAGGAGTGGCTTGGTCTTGCCTCAACTTAAAGTGC
This sequence comes from Arvicola amphibius, assembly GCF_903992535.2. NCBI lineage: Eukaryota > Metazoa > Chordata > Mammalia > Rodentia > Cricetidae > Arvicola > Arvicola amphibius. The sequence goes on from NC_052058.2 coordinate 74,187,481, forward strand.
CAGTCTACACTGGATGGAGGATAGATTGGGGGAGGTGACAGGGTGATGGGGGAGGAGGAGAGGAACTGTGGTTGGAATGCAAAATAAATAAAAACTAAACTAAACTAAACTGGCAACACTACAATGGTGATTAAAAAGGGCACTGGCTCATAAATAATTTCAAAAGACTACAAAACTGTGGGCAAATGAAGGGTGTAAATTCAGAGCACATCTTAAGTCTTCAATAACTCTCTAAAAATAAATCATTTTTTCTGATTATTTTATATTTCTGCTGGGTCTTCACCTTCACAATGCTCTTGAAACTACAGAGTGAGTGGATTTTCTAAGCTGTAGGATTCAATTTAATTCACCTGGATTTAGATTTTCTTTCTCAGGGGATCATGGGAATTGCAGAGATAGTCATGGCTATTGCAGTCTGTCCATAGCTTTTAACAGTGATGGACTCACTAAATAAGTTTTATGGAATTTTTTTCTATTGTTCTTTGGCTACATTTGTTGCAGAAGGCAATGTTTCTCTACTTTCCTTTGTGAGTTAGTATTGTCAGCACTGTCCTTTAATAAATTCTTTATCAGTTGAACTCAATTAAAGCCTTTTTTCTTCCTTTAAGGAAAGAATCTTTGCTGGCAGATGTAGGGGAATCAGAAGGAATATTACAGAATAACTTCTAAAGAGAAAATGGGTAGAATATGTGGTTCAATTCCTAGATCACTTTGGACAAAAAGCATTATAAATAGATACAATGATAAACATTGAAATTTGACAATACATCTACCACCTACATTCGTCAGAGATGGAATGCTTTAACCTACATGACATCTGATACCAAGTGCCTATTTCAAATTGAAAGCTGAGTATGAAAGTTTGAAAACAGTGGATAACTCAGTTGCTATTCTCAAGATGGCTTGATTAAGGACCTCAAACACCCACATCTTCTTTTCAAAGTGTTGAATGAATGTAAGAGAATTCAAAGTGCTAAAAGTAAAACTTATATCTTGTGATGTGATGGAAATTCAAACAAACTTTGGCTTTAAGATCACATATTAATGGCTACCAGACTGTTCATATTAAAGTCAGAAGGAACACCAGTTGGTGAAGGCATCAGGACAAGGGGGCATTGGCCCCGTATAGGAGAACTGATATTGACTCTAATTTCCAAAACACAAACTCTTGTTTCTCTTGTCTTTTTCCCAAAGAGGAAAAAAACGGTGTGAGGTGTGGGTGGGGATAGGGATATGTCCAAATATTTTCTGGTCTGTTCGACAGACTACCCTAATCTTGTCTTAAGATGTTACATGTATTTTTTAAACTTTCTTCTTAATTTGTTTTATTTAAATTAAAATATATTTATATATTTACATCAATTTTCTTTCACAAAATACACACCAAAATACAATGTGCTACTTGGAAAAGTCAAGCCAACATAAGGCAGAACTCAGGTAATTCTCCAGAGGAGGCAAGGATTGTAGAAGTCAGAGGGGTTGATGAACCCAGTAGAACATGGGTCACAGATTCAATTTAGCAGGGCTCATTGGGACACACAGACACTGAAGCAGCAACTAGAGAGCCTGAGTTAACTTTGCTAGATTGTCTTCCTTTATTATATAACTGCTATGTCAGTGTGTTTATTTTTGGTATTCCTAACAGTAATGAGAGCAGGTGTATTTCTGAATCATTTGGCTGCTTCTGGGACTTGTTTCCTCCTACTTGGTTTCTTTGTCCAGGTTCCATGTGAGGAAATTTATTCTATCTTATATTGTCATGTGTGGTTGTTTTCTTTTGAAGTAGGCCTCTTCTCTGAACGAATACAAAGGAGTGTATCTACGGGAGATGGAAAAAGAGACAGACAGGGAGGAAGGCGTGTAGGGAATCAAAGGTTGTGGTTGGGTGGTACTGTATAAGAGAAGTATAAATATAAAGAAAAAAACAAGAAAAAAAGTCAAAGTTAACAACATGTTAGTTATGGATTCCATCATGGTCTCTATGGGCAAAAACACAGATTATTCCTTGAGGCCCCACTTGATTTGTATATTTATACTAAACAAAACAGAAAAAAAACATAGAGGTTCCCAAAGTAAAGTATGCCTTGGTCAGTCAACAGATAGGCAACTTGAGTTAGAGTAAAGAATAAAGTCAAAACAAACTGAAAAAAAGGGAAAGTTTACCATCAAATTATCAGGCTAAAACATATCAAAGACATGAAGACAAGGAATGGCATAGTGTAATACAATTTTAGAGTGTAACTTTCCCTTTGAATAACATAGTTGCTAATGTTAAATTGATGCAGAGTTCATAAACCAGAGAAATATGGTAGATATATTTTATATATAAATACACTCCCTCCCTCTCTCTTTTCTCTCTCCCTCCCTCCCTTCCTCTCTCGCTCCCTCCCTCCCTCCTCCTTCCCTCCCTCGCTGTCTCTGACTCTGTTTCTCTCTCTCTCTCTCTGTCTCTCTCTCACAAACACATACACTCATATATGATAGAAATGTTATATAATTTGGGTGTTTTTCTTATTCCAATAAAAAATAAATATTGTTTGCTTACTTACTGAACAAATTTGAAGAAACTTGAGATCTATTCCACACTAGGAATTTTAAATTCAACATGAACGTAACTCACCATCGTGCTATAATTTAAACAAAGAGGGATTCTAATTAAACTTTGATGTGGAAGCTTTACTGGTGCCTTCTGGAATGATGAAGAAAGGCCCTTAACACATACATATTTTTCATACCATTGAAAAGAGAGAATACTTGCAACAATTAATGTCATATGAAAGTAACGTCAAGTTTGCTAAGTTTAAAAAAGATTTCAAGGTAGGGACGTGTTATCATTCATGGCATGGTTGGCTGATATCACCCTTGATATTTTTGGATGCATTTTATAAATGACTTGAGCCTGAAACGATGTGCTAAGCACTAACAGAAACTACCTTGCCTTATTCCATCCATTACCTAATCATACAGACTACAAATGAGTCTTATTCCCAGAGTCTGGTGATCCTGAGTGTATTTAGATACCCTTTTGATATAAATGGCTATCTAATATAAAGTAGTCATTCCCAAAACTATATGACTATATGTAAGAATCACACTAAAAGAACTCAGCAGCATGCATGTATATAGTCAGATCACTGTATCATTTATCTGTCTATCAATGGTATCTATCTGTCATCTATCTATCTATCATCTATCTACCTATCTATCATCTATCTATCTATCATCTATCTATCTATCTATCTATCTATCTATCTATCTATCTATCTATCTATATCTATCTGTCTATTTATCTATGTTACTACCACCTATCAAATCATACAAGAATTATCAAAGAACCCCCAGTTTAAGAAAGAATATGAAAGTTAGAGAAATCAGTTGCCCTCCTATACACAAAGGATAAGGAAGCAGAGAGGGAAATCAGAGAAGTATCACCTTTTACGATAGCCACAAATAGCATAAAATATCTTGGGGTAACTCTAATCAAGGAAGTAAAAGACCTATTTGACAATAACTTTAAGTCTTTGAAGAAAGAAATTGAAGAGGGTACCAGAAAATGGAAGGATCTCCCTTGCTCTTGGATTGGGAGGATCAACATAGTAAAAATGGCAATACTACCAAAGGCAATCTATAGATTTAATGCAATCCCCTTAAAGATCCCATCAAAATTCTTCACAGATCTTGAGAGGACAATAATCAACTTTATATGGAAGAACAAGAAACCCAGGATAGCCACAACAATCTTATACAATAAAGGAACTTCTGGAGGCATTACCATCCCTGACTTCAAACTCTATTACAGAGCTACAGTATTGAAAACAGCTTGGTATTGGCATAAAAACAGAGAAGTTGACCAATGGAATCGAATAGAAGACCCGGATCTTAACCCACAAACCTATGAACACCTGATTTTTGATAAAGGAGCCAAAAGTACACAATGGAAGAAAGAGGGCATCTTCAGCAAATGGTGCTGGCATAACTGGATGTCAACCTGTAGAAGAATGAAAGTAGATCCATATCTATCACCATGCACAAAATTCAAGTCCAAATAGATTAAAGACCTCAATATTAATCAGAAAACACTGAACCTGATAGAGGAGAAAGTGCGAAGTACTCTACAACATATGGGCACAGGAGACCATTTCTTACGTATAACCCCAGCAGCACAGACATTAAGGGCAACATTGAATAAATGTGACCTCCTGAAGCTGAGCAGCTTCTGTAAAGCAAAGGACACTGTCACTAAGACAAAAAGGCAGCCCACTGACTGGGAAAAGATCTTCACCAACTGACAAAGGTCTGATCTCTAAAATATATAAGGAATTCAAGAGACTAGACTTCAAAATGCTAATTAACCCAATTAAAAAATGGGGAACTGAACTGAACAGAGAATTCTCAACAGAAGAAGTTCGAATGGCCAAAAGACACTTAATGTCATGCTCAACCTCCTTAGCTATCAGGGAAATGCAAATCAAAACAACTTTGAGATACCATCTTGCACCTGTCAGATTGGCTAAAATCAAAAACACCAATGATAGCCTTTGCTGGAGAGGTTGTGGGGTAAGGGGTACACTCATCCATTGCTGGTAGGAATGCACACTTGTGCAACCACTTTGGAAAGCAGTGTGGCGGTTTCTCAGGAAATTCGGGATCAACTTACCCCAGGACCCAGCAATTCCACTATTGGGAATATACCCAAGAGATGCGCAATCATACTACAAAAGCATTTGTTCAACTATGTTCATAGCAGCATTATTTGTAATAGCCAGAACCTGGAAACAACCTAGATGCCCTTCAGTGGAAGAATGGATGAAGAAACTGTGGAATATATACATATTAGAGTACTACTCAGCTGTAAAAAACAATGACATCTTGAATTTTGCATGCAAATGGATAGAAATAGAAAACACTATTCTGAGTGAGGTAACCCAGACCCAAAAGGATGAACATGGGATGTACTCACTCATAATGGGTTTCTAGCCATAAATAAATGACATCGAGCCTATAATTCATGATCCTTGAGAAGACAATAAGAAGGTGAAACCAAAGAAAAACATATAGTTATCCTCCTGAATATTGGAAGCAGACAAGTTTGTCGGGCAAAAATTGGGATCTTGGGGGTGTGGTGGGTTGTGGGCAAGGGGAGATGGGGACAGTAAAGCATGAAGGGGAGGATAGGGAGACCTTGGGGGAATGGGATGCTTGAGATATAGGAAGGGTGGATATGGGAGCAGGGAAGCATATATCCTAATTAAGGGAGCCATTTTAGGGTTATTAAGAGACTTGACTCTAGAGGGGTTCCCAGGTATCTAGTGAGATTCCCCCAGCTAGTTCCGTGGGCAGCTGAGGAGAGGGAGTCGGAAAAGGCCAGATCCTATAGCCATACTGATGATTATCTTGCATATCACCATAGAATCTTCATCTGGAGATAGATGGAGCTAGATACAGAGCCCCACATTGGAGCACCGGACTGATTTCCCAAGGTCCTGATGAGGAGCAGAAGGAGGGAGAACATGAGAAAGAAAGTCAGGACCGTGAGAGAACCTTCATCTGGCAATGGATGGAGATAAAGACAGAGCCACACATTGGTGGACCGAACTGAGCGCCCAAGGTCCAAATGAGGAGTAGGAGGGAAAACATGAGCAAGGAAGTCTGGACTGCGAGGAGTGCTTCCACCCACTGAGATGGTGGGGCTGATCTATTTGGAGCTTACCAAACCCAGATGGACTGGGACTGAAAAAGCATGAGATAAGACCGGTCTCCCTGAACATGGCAGACAATGAGGGCTGCTGAGAAGCCAAGGACAATGACACGGGATTTGGACCCTACTACACATACTGGCTTTGGGAGAGCTTGGCCTGTTTTGGATGCATACCTTCCTAGACCTGGATCGAGGGGGGAGGAACTTAGACTTCCCACAGGGCAGGGAACCCTTACTGCTCTCTGGACAGAAGAGGCAGGGGAGTGGAGGAGGGAGGGGGTAAATGGGAGGCGGGGAGGAAGCAGAAATTTTTAATAAATAAATTTAAAAAAATAAAAAAAATAATATGAAGGTTATGGGAAAGGTTGGAAAAGGTACATGGGATGGCTACGGGGAGGAAAACAAAGGAGGCAATGCAGCTATATTTTAATAAATATTTTAAGGGCTGAGAGGGAAGTGAAACAAGTCTCTATTCATAAACCAAAAGTCATCTCCAACTGATAACTTCTCACAAATGAAAAAAAAAATTCCAATGGAGTCACTGTGTATACAAACTTAATTCCAGGTCCCATGCACAGCAAAAATAAAAAATACAAAAGAAACTCAGTGGTATTTTTGAATAATCATTGTCTCATAAAGTTTTGTCATTGGCCATTCTTTCTTTTTACCTAACCTTATATGTCCTTTATATATTATGGTTATTATATATGGTATATATTATGGTTACTGATTATATGCTTTTCATGGAATTTCTGTGTGAATTTGTGTCACCTTGACTATATGTGTTTCTCAAGCTTATTATTGTTATTATTATTTTATTTGGCTCTTTTTATTCTGTTTGGTATATCCTATTATTGTTGTTTTTGTTTCTACCTATTTTATCATTATTATTTATTATATACTTGGTTGTATTCTTATGATATAGCAAAAGAAAAGGTGGAGATTTGGTTGGGTAGGAAGAGAGGAGAATTGGAATTATTTAAGTAGGTTAAAAATATCCAGAATATACTATATGAAAAGAAGCAGATAATATAAAGTAGAAAATATAAATATCAAATATTGTTTCTTTAATCTCTCCTTAATTAGAAAAATGCACAAACCTCAGGCGTTCCCTGAAGTGAATTATCTGGGACAATTTCCTTAAGTATGACTCCAGTGATCTGTATTTAGATGGCAGATGTTCCTGCTGCAGTCTCATGTGCTCCTAGGTGCCCTCCAGAGATGTCTTCTGATGTGTGAGTTCTCAACAGTGCCTTGTATATCCCTTGAGCTAGCATCTCAAGTCCTACTGGTAACAGAAGCTTCCCAATTCATTGTCTTTAAATACATTCCTTGTGTGCTGCAGTAAGATTCTATTCTAATAAGAAACCGGAGTACTGCAATTAATTGAGACTTCAGCAGTAATTAGAATCTACAATCAAACAAGAGCTTAACAGGTATCTATTTAGTGTGCACTGTGTGCTTACTAGTGTGCTAATGAAAAGTAATGATGATCACAGCTATACTAAAATATATGTTTGTTAAAATAGATTTACTTTGAAAACAATAAAATTCCTTTATAATTAGTGGCAAATGCTATTAGCATTTTCAAAATAATGTACTTATTGTAATTTCTGATGGTCCTCTGAGAAATTTGTGTTTTATCTTGCTTAATTCCTGCAGAAGTTAGGAGATGAGTGCTATAATAATCTTCATTTTTTCTGATGAAGAAATGTGTTTTATCAAGTTTCTGCACCTATGGAAACTGACACTGTTAATAATAACTAAAGCCCAGAACAAACTGTAGCTGAAAAAAATTCCTGCTTCACAAGCAGAAATACTCCACGAGTTGACAAAATTAAATCTTTTATATTCATAGAGAGCTTTTGTTCAGTAGATTTTATACAGTTTTATCTCTTAGAATCTCATAATAACCATGCTGTAGGAAAGGCTTATTTTGTTCAGAAGCAATATGAAATTAATTTCAATTATAGGTTCATTGTACATTGTCAACTCTGAGAGGAAAACAATCCTCCCAAGGACAGAGAGAGAGAGAGAGAGAGAGAGAGAGAGAGAGAGAGAGAGAGAGAGAGAGAGAGAGAGAGAGAGAGAGAGGAGAATTATATATTTTAGCAAGAGTGAAGGCAGTGTATTATTGTTATTCTAAGAGATTTCTATATTGTATATGACTTAACCAACTGACAAAGTGAAGAAAGAGTAAACAGTGGGAAGCAAGTATAAAAATACACTAGATTAGTTTGTCAGAAGAATTTGAATTTTGTAATATAAAATATAATGCCAGTGACTCAGAAGCAGAAATAAAATCAAAGTGCAGTGTATAACAGTAGTCCCAAACTATAGTGCTATGCAAAAAGGCTTATACATAGCCTAGTCAAGGAAGGAGATGAGAATTAACAGTGTATAGACATTACTGCCCGGTTTGATGAATATATTTGTTAAATTTTTCTGGCAAGACGTTTATTCTTATCATATATACAAAACTACAAAATCTCATGCCTTAGCCCTAAATAACACATCTAAAAGTGAGCAATAGCTTTAAATGTGTTTCTGAAATGAGAGTATATAAATGACCAATTACACATGCAAAAAAATTTTTTTTTTGAGACAGGGTTTTTCTGTGTAGTTTTGTAATGTGTCCTGGCACACTCTATAGACCAAGCTGGCCTCACACTCATAGAGATCTGCTTGCCCCTGCCTCCTAGCCCTGTGAAAAAAATCACAAATTATTGTATAATAAATGTATATCCATGAGTCAGGCATTGTGGCACACACTTTAATCCCTGCAATTGGGAGACAGAAGCAGGAATTCAGTCTGATCTACATAGTAAGTTCTGGGATGGCCTGAGTTAAATAGTGAGACCCTGTCTTAAATCATAACAAAACAAAAAATAATATTACCACCATTAGATATTATTTTACACTATATTCTATATACAAAAGGTACAAAGAGTTAGGAAAGACAATGACAGAGGATAAACCTTGTGCATGCTGTTGAGAGCATGCAGTAGTAATGATAAAACAATATTGAGGTTCATCAAAATACTAAAGTCCTGGGCTTGGAGTTGAAATTCAGTCACAGAACACTTGCCTATCATACGCAAAATCCTCGATTTGAATGAAAGAAGAAAATACATTTAATACATGGTGTAGTAAATCCAATATTATGACAACTTGGAGGTTCTATTCTTTGCCACCTCTGCTTAATAATAAAAGTGTAACAGCAAGATACATGCAAGCAAGTTGACAGAGATTGGCAACAAGTTTAGTGATAAATCTCTTGTTGTATTTATCAAAAATAAAAGTCATAAAGCATTTTTAGGGGGCAAGTACCTCTTTGCCTCAACACCTTGCAAAAACCAGTGTCCTCAAATTCTTAACATTTTTCATTCATGGATCAGTAGCACAGAGACTTTATCATCTTTGGAAGTCACCTTCAATAAAGAGTCAAAAGGAAGTAGTATATTAAATGTCTTTCTTTAGAATTTAGAATACTTTCTGAGGATAGCTAAAATGGAGGAAGACTGACAAAGTAAGACATTGTTTATATGGCTTATCGCAACCAATCAAGAGAAAAGCTGGGGTACTTCCTCTTCAAATATTTTTCATTGGTTTATTGTATATTTTACAAATTTTATGTCTGCGTCTCTATGTATGTGCATTAAAACATACACAGAAACACATATGTGTATACATACATATACGTATGTATGCATATATATATATACATATAGCATATTACATACACACAGTAGAACACTGCTCAGTAATAGAAAGAAGTAAATTTTGTGACTACATAACATGTGATTTGTATAATGTATAATCTCTAAATCCACACATAGGTCAAATTGTACTCTTACTCATGAAGATTCCAAAGATGTAAAAATATGAGAAGAGAGTGGTTTGTTGCAAGGATCAGAAGAGAATATATGGGAAGTTAGGATATGGCAGGGGGCAATGACTGACTGATAGATTCTGTGATACAGATGGAGTGTATTAAGATTTTATACCAAACTAGAAAATGACTATAAATTCTATATTTTATATTTCAAGTGTCCAGAGGAAACTATTTTGAATATTTTCACCATAAAAATACAAATGATAAGATAGGTATGTCTTACATGTACAGTTACTCTATTTTATGTATCAGTTAAAAAATAGATTCACATTAATTAACAAAATAATATTTCTCTTTAATACTTGCAGTGGCTATGTTTTCCCATGTATCCTCTACACAATAAGGTTGTTTATAATTTTCATTATTCTCTTACCAACCAAAATATTGATTTTATTTTGTATATTAATAGAACCTGATAGAAAACTCCTATTTGTTTGTGTATATATGTAATAAAACTCTGTTCAATGTAACAAAAGCAACACTATTTCATATGTGAAAGAAAAGTCAGTATGCTCACATCTGCTTTTCAAACCTACTGATGTCCTTTGTCCTTTCTCTTGGACATTTTGCATCATCCCTCAAGAAATACTGAGCCCAACTGGTGACCACATATCAGAACAATGCAGAAAAGTCAAGAGAATGGGAGGTACCTCATGGTCCTTCGGCACAATCCAGAAAGGCAGTCTCCAGACTGCTAACATACAGATTGTTGTGCCATAAAAGAAAAGACAGAATATAAGGTTTTAAAGCAGCTCTACCTAATTCCTCTACCTCAACAGGCCAATATGAATTTTAGGACCAGTTGAGGATGCCATTGAACTTTTATTAAGTATTTTATAGAGAACTACAATATTAAAATCTGTATGTTTACTAATAAATGTAAAATAAGAATCCTAACCATTTCACATATAAGTAATTTGATAAAAATAATTATACTTTATAAACCAGAAATTGTCTCAAGAAATCACCCTGAATTTACTATCTGACATATCATTTTAACTTTTCATACGAGGGAAATATGTAGTAGTCTTGGATTGTTCTATATTAAGTTTGTTGTGAAATGTCATACAAAATGACTTCTACAGATTTAATGTTCATAACAGATGTGACAATTAAGGTCTATAAGAGCTTTCTATTACAGAGAATTATTGCTAAGGGGCCTAAAGCGAGTATTCTAGGTGCCACCAGTTTTCCAATGCCTGTACCTTAAACACTAGTCCAAAGAATGCTTTGATAAGAACACCTTATATTCATTAACTGGGTTTTAATTTACATTTTATTTCTTTTGCCAATTTATGCAAATGGAGTTTATTCTGAGTTCTGTTACTCGTTAAGGGAAGTCAGCATCAGATGGGGATTATTTTCTATATCATAGCAAAATCTCTCATGTTCACTCTCCCTAAAACTTCTTTGCAAAAGACAGTTTTGAGGAGAAGTACGGAAAGGCTTCAGAAACAAAAGCTGCTAATACTTTTCAGTAAATGTGAATATTAAAAAATCTAATCTAAGTTAATATGTTAGGGTTGTAAATGATAGAATATATATATAAAATATGAAATACATTTTATGAAAACATATTTATAAGAAATTGACCCAATTTAATAAATTCAATTAATTATTTAAACAATATCTGTTATATTAATTCTCTACTTATTTAAACTTTATTGTTTCACTTTTTTAATCATATAAAAATAATAAAAGTGATAATTATATAAGCTTGTATTTAACAGTTCTTACATTCTTTTAATAGAATTACCCTTCTACATCAAAAATAGTCCTGGAATTTCATGGCACCATGTAATAAAACTCAAACAATTATTTGTTATTTTGTTTCTCCTGAAATAAACCTCTAGTATTTCGAAGGGCAGTATCATATTTCTGCTACTTGCTGCAGCACTGAACTATTCTGGCCACAACTCTCAAAATCACTATTACTATTCTTAGTGGAGCACCCTGAAAGCTGGGCCTAAAGATATAAATGACACCACATAGCCTGAGAACCTGATACTTTAGTGGAGACCTGGCATTGTGTATAAGAAAAATGGTCTAATGATAAAATCACAGCAATATTACTTCCTTCTTCCAACAATATTTTCAATAGTAATCTAAGCCATAAATGTAATAGCAGGTCTAACACTACAGGCAATATTAAATTGAAATGGCAAATTGCAATGCTAGGAAAATTGTTATCAGAGGGATTGATCTACAATAGTACTAATATCTCAAACTCTAAAATAAATGTTCAATAAAATGATGCTTCACTATTGTGTAAGCCTCATGATAATTATTTAACCGATATATAGTACTTTAAAAACTCCAGCCACCTTTCAGATGTTAGGGCAAAACATAGAGAAATAAAATGAAAATACATTCTTTTTTATGTTCCATGGGATTTTTACTTCACAATATATTTTGTGTCTCATTCTAAATGACCGGACTCTCAGCCATAAAGAATTTGACTCTTTTTGTATTGAATTCTTAGAAAATATTAGTTCTTGTCTAGAAATATGCTTTAGTTAAAGATACAGAATGAATTCACTGCTTCAAAAATGTTAAAAATTTCGAATATTGCAAATCATAATTTTATTTTTTTAGAATTAAAATTTTTTTACTTTCTCAACCCCCTTTTTTCCCTCTCAGTACCTTAAGTACCACTCACTTTGTTCCTTTTTGAAACAACTTTATTTTCTTTAGTCGTCTTATATATGTCGTGATATATGTCTTAAAACATAAATTGGACCTACTAAGTCTTATTATTATTACATGTATTCATATTATCTTGGGCCTGATAACTCAGTATTGGAAAACTGAGAAAATATATTAAAAGACTGCTATCCAATTCTTATTTATCATGGGACAAAAAGAAACTAAACAGCAAATTTCTCAGGTAGTGTATTTAGCATTATCTATTTTTGGTCGGTGTGTGTGTTATTGATAATTATATATCCATACCTATTATCTGTCTTATAAGCTTCTAAAACATCTCTGTTTCACTACCATTACCAAGAATCTTAAATGGTTCAGATAATAATGTGTATTTTGCTTATTTTTTAGGTAAAAAATTAATGATTTCTGGGGGTTTGCAGATAAGATCCCAAAGACTATCAGAAGATAGTTAAGGCAGAGCTAGTTTCAACAGCAGTGAAGAGCAGATCCTCACGTTTTGTTTCTTTGGTTTTTCTTCATTGGACCATAAATAATGGCTTAAGTAAGACAGTTCCATGTTATTGGGTGATCAAATGGCATAAAAAGTCGAAAAATAAAGTAGTAGATGTAACAAACAGTGAACATTCCTGCTTTGCAAGCTGCCTACTGGTCATAGTTTATCACCTTCCTCTTTTTTTCTCACATATGTAACGTAATCAGGTCTACCCTGAGGGAGATACCCCAAGTAAGAAAGAACAAGGTCACTAATAGTGATAGGAAGATTGTAAATGCACTTCCGGAGCAGCTTCGATTTGAAACAATCAGGAAACTAACTGAATGCCTTCTGCTTGTCCCATATCCAAGATCAATGGAGTATGAGGGACACAGTAGCCACCATAAACAGTGGAGCATGTGAATGCCAGAGTGGAAAGCAGAGAAATTACTGCCATCTGCAGCACCTCTCGGAAGACATGGTGAGGTCTATTTATCTTAGATTTAAAGATTGACCCAGGCTAGGCTCCATTTGAACATTGAACAAATCTTGAGGATTTTTCTTTACTTATTTTTTAGTACTAGGAACCTCAGTCACGTTTTTCTAGGAATTATTCTCATGTCTTCTACATTTGTTTTCTTTCTTGACTTTTTATCTGTTACACTAAAATGTCACGGACTATCTCAATGTCAAGATTTTAAAGCAAATTTACATCAACATTCTTATTGTGTGTGTATGTTTCTTGCTGTTGTTTTCTCTGTTTAGTTTTCTTTTAGAACACATGTCCTTTAGCTTTCTTATTCTTGAACTTTCCAATTCTTAGGCTCTATAAGGGGAGACCGAAAGTCCCTGGAGATTGGGCCTTTCATGTCCTAAACTGAGTGCATATGTGATTTAAACTCATTTCCAAACCCAGTCACTGGTCAACAGCACAAAACATAACAGTTCTAGTTTTAAACTTGCAGTAAGGTTGAAATTACGTGTGACAGTTGTCCCTCTCTGCAAATAATTGTAGATGACGGTGTTAGAAAAGGTAATATGAGTTACAGTTATTTTCACTATGTATTGACTGATGAGTAGGCAAAAGCAGTATCATTTGCCATGTAAGTAGAGAATCCTAAGTATATAATTTATCTATCTTCAAGAAGACAAAGTTATTTTCACACTAACCATAGGGACAATTCAATATACACAATTTGGTTATTTTGAGGGATGTAATTCCAGATTTTTACTTTTATCAACAAAATAAAGATCTCTCTAATGTATGATTGTAATGAAATGGTAAAGAAATATAACCATAAAACAGGAAAAATAATATTATAGTAGCAAAATAATACATTTTTATTTTTAAAATACAGTGACCCAAATGTGGTGAGAACTGAGGAATAATTTGCAATTAGTTTAATAAATATGTTTGATATTACTCAATTTATTTTGAAAGCATAGCTTTTCAGATAAAAATCTTAAAATAATTTTAGACAATTTTGAATGTCATATAATATTGATGTGCAATTATCTTTCTAGAAGCTGGACTTTCATACACCATATCAAACATTCAAAAATCTTTTTTCACATAACACTCTGCACTCTGCATTGATCACTGTGGCACCACATGCATGTTGTACATGATACTTTTGAATACAGTATGACTCAGCTTTTTTTCTGTATTTAGATTTGTAAGTTTCCTCTCATTCAATACTTAAGTTTTACAATGAATGCTATTGTATGTTGTTGTTGACATTGACAACATTATGGCAATTTCAGTTTAAAATAGTTATCCAGGACAATTAGTTTTATATGCATAAACTTATACCAGTATAAAAAAGCTAATATTTTATTATTATTTATAATATTTATAAGATGAAAAGAAATGTAACAATTTTTACTTGAAAAAATAATGACAAAATCTGAATCCTAGTTCTCCATTTTCTTTGCCTATAAAAGTAGGTCACATCACAGATGGAATAGTATTTTCTGGCAGCACAATGGTAGATGTTGAATTTTCCTTTCCTTTGCATTCCATCAATTATTTGCATAAGTATGCATAAATGTATACAAAAACTCCAAAGAGATAGAAAAGCACATACACAGTAAACAAGGAATATTAAACACACTGGGTGAGTAAAATGAAATCTGAAACAATAGCTGAGTAATAAGAATATTAAGAATAACTGAAGAGATATCATTGAGGTGATATATTTAAATGCAATGGGTTTTACTTTGTGAAAAATTATCTGAAATATTTCCATGAATGAGATTCGATTATCTGCTCTGCAGGAGTAATGGTCTATATTAATCTGAGCAGACGTCAGTGGAATTAGATCATGCCTCCTCCCGCCTTTCTTTTATTACCATGTCAGCATAATATTCAAAATGTCTCAGCAAACTCTCCCCTCCACCACTTTAATAAGTAGATTTGCCAGGTGCAGTACTAGCAGGAGGCCTATAATGTATTTAAGTTTGAAAATGAGGCAATTATATTTCAAGGTTCTGATTGGCTACATTTTAATTTGAGACCCATCAGATGTACGGATTTAGCTGGTGGCTTTCTGGAGAAACCTCCTACACATGCACCTGTTCGTTTTATTAAAACAGAAACACCTTGCCAGGGGTGAGAAAAGGATATTGGTCACAGAAACCATGACAGCTTGGTCCCTCTGCTCTTACTATTGATTACATTTTTTGACAGTCGCATGGGAGGTTAACTTCTAGCAGGCAATTAACACCTTTGCAAAATAATGAAGAAAACATAATTATATTGGGAAGCCTCAGAGACTGTTTGTAATCTTAAATGCGATATCCCTGGGTCTCTTTCAATATTGATAGTGACTCAAGTCTCTCTCTCTCTCTTTTTTGTCTATCTAGTCTCTGTCTGTGACAAAAGTAATTATTGATGTATTATATCCTTATGTCAAATTATTTAAAAGAATCCTCAATTTCCATTAATCTAATTACAAACTCCCCCAAGGAAACTGTCAATGAAAACAAATAAAATTTGCTTTGCATTTAAAAAATGCTATTTTAGGAAAAGACATTCAAAATTATTGAATCAGAATACTTCCAATATCAGCTTGTAACTTTGATAAATTTATCCTTTTCCTATCACAGAGTTGTATCTCAGTGAGTCCACTCTAGAGCCAGACCACTGAAAAGATAAATTTCTGCTGTGTCACACAGAAGTCATATGTCCTCTAGGAAGGTTATTAGTGCTATCAGGGAGATAGACTCTGCTTTGTGAAGTTGAGTACTGCATGTGTGCTGTTTCTAGCAGTTCCTTCCATTATGATCACATCAGTCATTCTGGTGCAGAAATGGACCTCCAATAAATAATATACTTTCTTTCCTTTACCTTGTACTCACCCAAGAAGTGATATAAAGGAATTGATGCCATTTTTCTCCAGCAATAACTTATATCCAATTGTCTAGCCTCGGAAAGAGACTATAAAGCTTTTGAAAATGGAAAATGACAGCAGTCACACTTTCTTACTGAATGAGTTTGCCTGAGCAAATAAATATGTTGTCTGAATCCTAAATGCAGGCTCCTGGTGTATTACATCCCCTGAAAGCAGTTACCTTTCTATCTCATCTTGTCTTAAAATATACATACGTACAGATAGTCTCCTTACACTTTGGAGCTAAATAGGAAATTAGATGGCAGTCATAGCTACTTACTTTTGTTTGCGTATATGTTTTACTATTCCTTGAAATTGAAAAAAAATGCAATAATAATAGGGGAAAACTGCTGAAGACATGATCCCTATGGTCCTGAAATATTTTGTACATGAAAAACAACATATTTATAAAATTGTGTATTCTCATAAGTAATAATAAGTTAGGTTTGCATAATATATGAAATGGTTAGATAAATTTGTTATATTTGGCTTTGCAAAAGACCAATAGATCTAACTCCAACTATTTTTTAAATGCATTCTGTTTATAACAATTTAGGGGTACACTTTCTTTAGCTCACAGTTATTCAATGCTAAGCTGCTTTGTTTCACATTGTATTTTAAAATAATGAAATCCACAGAAAGCTATGCTCTAGTGGACAGCCATTTACCCAGGAATATATGGGCAGCATAATTGTATTTTCTTTTTTTTTTTTTAATAAGGAGGACTCAAAGTTGGATGGGAAGGGAAGGAAAAAGGATATGATAACCATATATTGTACACTGTTCTCAAATGACTAGTAAGAATAAGAAAAGTTCCCACAGCTCAGCCTGTTTGGGCGCCAGGACCTGGAATTGAATGCACCCTGGCCAGTGGGAGGTCCCCTGTTTCAATAGCCTGCCTGCAGCAAGGTAGGCCCTTTGTCACCAAGCCGCTTGGCCAGCAAGGAGACCTGACTGTCTACTAGAAGATCCATCATTCATAGGGGTGAGTGAATTGAATTCATTGGGGTGAATTGAACTTCTAAAAGAAGACCCAAGGGGATTATTCAGAGGAAGAAATGGGCAGGCGCCAATGCAAGAATACCTCCAACAATTTGAAAAACAACATGAATGCACCAGAACCCAGCGAACTTACAACAGGAGGACTTGAACACACTAATAAGAAGAAGTAGAAAAAATTGACATTATGAAAGTAATAGAGTCCCTTAAACAGGAGGTGAAAAACTCCCTTAAAGAAATGGACGAGAAGAATAACAAAAAGTTTAAAGAATTCAGTAAATCCGTAAACGATATCCTAGGAAACCAGGAAAAAACAATCAAACAGATAATGGAAACAATGCAAGACTTGAAAACTCAAATGGAGGCAAGGAAGAAAATACAAACTGAGGGCCAGCTGGATATGGAAAATTTATGTAAGCGAACAGAGACTACAGAAACAAGCATAACCAACAGAATACAAGAGATAGAAGGAAGAATCTTAGATTCTTAGATACCATAGAGAAAATAAATGCACTGATCAAAGAAAACAGCAAATCCAACAAATTCTCATCACAAAACGTTCAGGAAATCTGGGACACAATAAAAAGACCAAACCTAAGAATAATAGGCGTAGAAGAAGGAGAAGAATTACAGCTCAATGGTCCAGAAATTATATTTAATAAAATTATAGAAGAAAACTTCCCAAACCTAAAGCAAGATATTCCTATTAAGGTTCAAGAAGCTTACAGAACACCAAATAGACTGGATCAAAAAAAAATCATCCCCTCGCCATATTATAATCAAAACACAAAACATACAGAATAAAGAAAGAATATTAAGAGCTGCAAAGGAAAAAGGTCAAGTAACTTATAAAGGTAAACCTATCAGACTAACACCTGACTTCTCTATGGAAACCATGAAAGCCAGAAGGTCCTGGATAGATGTTTTGCAGAAACTAAGAGACCATGGATGCAAGCCCAGATTACTATACCCAGCCAAGCTTTCGTTCACTAAATGGAGAAAACAAAATATTCCAAGATAAA
Organism: Arvicola amphibius; assembly: GCF_903992535.2. Lineage (NCBI taxonomy): Eukaryota > Metazoa > Chordata > Mammalia > Rodentia > Cricetidae > Arvicola > Arvicola amphibius. The sequence goes on from NC_052058.2 coordinate 74,205,626, forward strand.
AAGAAATTTAAACAATACGTGGCCACAAATCCAGCCTTACAGAAAGTAATAGAAGGAAATTCACAAACAAGGGAGTCCAGCATTGCCCAAAATAACTCAGACATCTAGCGACCCTTCACCAGCACATCTCAAAGAAGGGAAACACATAATCTCTACTACCAAATAAAAAATGACAACCAGAGTTAACAACCACTGGTCATTAATATCACTTAATATCAATGGACTCAATTCACCTATAAAAAGGCACAGGCTAAGAGATTGGATAAGAAAACAGGATCCAAAATTCTGCTGTTTACAAGAAACACACCTCAACCACAAAGACAGACACCTACTCAGAGTAAAGGGTTGGGAAAAGGTTTATCAAGAAAATGGTCCTACGAAACAAGCCGGTGTGGCCATACTAATTTCTAACAAAGTTGACTTCAAATTAAAATCAATCAGAAGAGATGGAAAGGGACACTTTATACTCATTACAGGAAAAATTCGTCAGAATGAAGTCTCAATCCTGAATATCTATGCCCCTAACATAAAAGCACCCACTTACGAAAAAGAAACATTACTAGAACTCAAGGCAGCCATCAAACCAAACACACTGATAGTGGGAGACTTCAACACTCCTCTTTCACCAATGGACAGGTCAATCCAACAGAAACCTAACAGAGAACTAAGAGACTTAATAGAGGTAATGAACCAAATGGACTTAACAGACATCTATAGAACATTCCACCCAAACAGGAAAGAATATACCTTCTTCTCTGCGGCTCATGGAACCTTTTCGAAAATTGACCACATACTCAGTAACAAAGCAAACTTCCACAGTTACAAAAACATATTAATAACCACCGGCATCCTATCAGATCACCAGGGATTAAAATTAGAATTCGACAACAATGCTACCCCCAGAAAGCCTACAAACTCATGGAAACTGAACAGTCAACTACTGAACCACATCTTGGTCAAGGAAGAAATAAAGAAAGAAATTAAAGTCTTTCTTGAATTTAATGAAAATAAAGACACAACATACTCCAACCTATGGGATACTATGAAAGCAGTGCTAAGAGGAAAATTCATAGCACTAAGTGCCCACAGGAAAAAAAAAAAAAACGGAGAAAGCACACATTGGAGACTTAACACCACACCTGAAAGCTCTAGAAAAGAAAGAAGCAGACTCACCTAGGAGGAGTAGAAGACTGGAAATTATCAAACTGAGGGCAGAAATCAACAAAATAGAAACACAGAAAACAATCCAAAGAATCAATGAAACAAAAAGCTGGTTTTTGGAGAAAATCAACAAGATTGACAAACCCTTAGCCAAACTAATCAAATGGCAGAGAGAGAACATGCAAATTACTAAGATCAGAAATGAAAAGGGGGACATAACCACAGACACAGAGGAAATTCAGAGAATCATTAGATCTTACTACAAAAGCCTGTATGCCACAAAACTGGAAAATGTAAAAGAAATGGACACTTTTTAAGATAAGTACCATATACCAAAGTAAATCCAGGACCAGGTGAACAATCTAAATAGTCCTGTTAGTCGCGAAGAATTAGAAACTGTTATCAGATACCTCCCTACCAAAAAAAGCCCAGGACCAGATGGTTTCAATGCAGAACTCTACCAGAACTTCCAATAAGACCTAATATCTATACTCCTTAAGGTATTTTATAATATAGAAACAGAAGAGTCATTGCCAAATTCCCTTTATGAAGCTACAATTACACTGACACCTAAACCACAGAAAGACTCAACCAAGAAAGAGAATTACAGGCCAATCTCACTCATGAACATCAATGCAAAAATTCTCAATAAAATACTGGCAAACAGAATCCAAGAACACATTAGAAAAATTATCCACTATGATCAAGTAGGCTTCATCCAAGAGATGCAGGGCTGGTTCAACATACTGAAATCTATCAATGTAACCCATCATATAAATAAACTGAAGGATAAAAACCATATGATCATCTCATTAGATGCTGAAAAAGCATTTGACAAAATTCAACACCCCTTAATGATAAAGGTCTTGGAAAGATTAGGGATACAAGGGTCATTCCTAAATATAATAAAGGCTATTTATAGCAAGCCGACAGCTAACATCAAATTAAATGGAGAGAAACTCAAGGCCATCCCACTAAATTCAGGAACACGACAAGGCTGTCCACTCTCTCCTTATCTCTTCAATATAGTGCTTGAAGTTCTAGCAATAGCAATAAGACAACACAAGGGGATCACGGGGATTCGAATTGGAAAGGAAGTAGTTAAACTTTCATTATTTGCAGATGATATGATAGTGTACATAAGCAACCCGAAAAACTCTACCAAAGAACTCCTACAGCTGATAAACTCCTTTAGTATCATGGCAGGATACAAGATCAACTCCAAAAAATCAGTTGCCCTCCTATATACAAAGGATAAGGAAGCAGACAAGGAAATCAGAGAAGTATCACCTTTCACGATAGCCACAAATAGCATAAAATATCTTGGGGTAACTCTAACCAAGGAAGTGAAAGATCTATTTGACAAGAACTTTAAGTCTTTGAAGAAAGAAATTGAAGAGGATACCAGAAAATGGAAGGATCTCCCTTGCTCTTGGATTGGGAGGATAAACAGAGTAAAAATGGCAGTTCTACCGAAGGCAATCTATAGATTCAATGCAATCCCCTTAAAGATCCCATCAAAATTCTTCACAGATCTTGAGAGGACAATAATCAACTTTATATGGAAGAACAAGAAACCCAGGATAGCCAAAACAATCTTATACAATAAAGGAACTTCTGGAGGCATTACCATCCCTGACTTCAAACTCTATTACAGAGCTACAGTATTGAAAACAGCTTGGTACTGGCATAAAAACAGAGAAGTCGACCAATGGAATCGAATAGAAGACCTGGATCTTAACCCACAAACCTATGAACACCTAATCTTTGATAAAGGAGCTAAAAGTACACAATGGAAGAAAGAGGGCATCTTCAGCAAATGGTGCTGGCATAACTGGTTGTCAACGTGTAGAAGAATGAAAGTAGATCCGTGTCTATCACCATGCACAAAACTCAAGTCCAAATAGATTAAAGACCTCAATATCAGTCTGAACACACTGAACCTCTTAGAGGAGAAAGTGGGAAGTACTCTACAACATTTGGGCACAGGAGACTGCTTCCTACATATAGCCCCAGCAGCACAGACATTAAGGGCAACATTGAATAAATGGGACCTCCTGAAGCTGAGCAGCTTCTGTAAAGCAAAGGACACTGTCACTAAGACAAAAAGGCAGCCCACTGTTGGGAAAAGATCTTCACCAACCCTGCAACAGACAAAGGTCTGATCTCCAAATATATAAGGAACTCAAGAGACTAGACTTCAAAATGCTAATTAACCCAATTAAAAAATGGGGCACTGAACTGAACAGAGAATTCTCAACAGAAGAAGTTTGAATGGCCAAAAAACACTTAAGGGCATGCTCAACCTCCTTAGCAATCAGGGAAATGCAAATCAAAACAACTTTGAGATACCATCTTACTCCTGTCAGATTGGTTAAATCAAAAACACCAATGATAGCCTTTGCTGGAGAGGTTGTCAAGTAAGGGGTACACTCACCATTGCTGGCGGGAATGCAAACTTTTGCAACCACTTTGGAAAGCAGTGTGGTGGTTTCTCAGGAAATTCGGGATCAACCTACACCAGGATCCAGCAATCCCACTGTTGGGAATTTACCCAAGAGATGCCCAATCATATTACAAAAGAATTTGTTCAAATATGTTCATAGAATCATTATTTGTAATAGCCAGAACCTGGAAACAACCTAAATGCCCATCAGTCGAAGAATGGATGAAGAAAGTGTGGAATATATACATATTAGAGTACTACTCGGTGGTAAATAACAATGACATCTTGAATTTTGCATGCAAATGGATGGAAATAGAAAACACCATCCTGAGTGAGGTAACCCAGGCCCAAAAAGATGAACATGGGATGTACTCACTCATATATGGTTTCTAGCCATAAATAAAGGACATCGAGCCTATAATTCGTGATCCTAGAGAAGCTAAATAAGAAGGTGAACCCAAAGAAAAACATATAGTTATCCTCCTGGATATTGGAAGTAGACAAGATTGCTGGACAAAAAATGAGAACTTGGGGGTGGGGTGGGATGGGGTGATGGAGGGATGGGGAGAGAAAGTGTGAAGTGGAGGATGGGGAGAGCTTGGGGGAATAGAATGGTTGGGATATAGGAAGGGTGGATATGGGAACAAGGAATTATATATCTTAATTAAGGGAGCCATTCTAGGGTTGGCAGAGACTTGACTCTAGAAGGGTTCCCAGGTATCCAGTAAGATGCCCCCAGCTAGTTCCTTGGGCAGCTGAGGAGAGGGTACCAGAAATGTCCAGATCCTATTGCCATACTCATGAATATCTTGCCTATCACCATAGAACCTTCACCTGGCGTTGGATGGAGAAAATGACAGAGCCCCACATTGGAGCACTGGAGTGAGCTCCCAAGGACCTGATGAGGAGCAAAAGGAGGGAGATCATGATCAAGGATGTCAGGACCGTGAGGGGTGCGTTCACCCATTGAGACAGTGGGACAGAACTAACGGGAGACCACCAAGTCCATTTGGAATGGGACTGATGGAACAGGCGACCAAACCAGACTCTCTGAATGTGGCTGATGGTGGAGGAGGACTGAGAAACCAAGGACAACGGCGATGGGCTTGGACTCTTCAGCATGGATGAGCTCACTGTGAGCCTTGTCAGCTTGGTTGCCCACATTCCTGGACTTAGGGGGAGTTTGGAGGACCTTGGACTTAACATAGTGAAGGGAACCCTGATGGCTCTTTGACCTGGAGAGGGAGGGAGTGGGGGTATGGGTGGAAGGGAGGGGAGGGAAGGGGGAGGAGGAGGGGAGGAGATGGAAATCTTTAATAAAAAAATGAAAAAAATAAGAAAAGTTATATAATGAATAAATGCAAAGTAGTAGAATATTCTGTGTATGTGCAATTTAGGTAAGTTATAATAATGTGTATCCTTCAATTCAATACAGTACACTACACAGTGATGAAATTGATATAGATACACATACATATCTAGAGATCCATATACACCTTACTACATACATACATATCTAGTATGTACATAGATCTATGTGTATTATGATTACATAAACACATTATCATCATAATGATAGTAGACGTCGATTTCATCACATCTCACACATGGTTAACATAAGCACCAATTCTTGTTTCTTAAATCTCTGAAAAACTTTATTTGTTTTATCTATATCATTTTAATTATGTCACATGATGAAGAGAAGAAGCTATGATCTTAAAGAGTGGCTCCCTTTGCCTCATTATGATGCCGTAGAGCTTTATCAGAGTTGCTGTGGATCCATGGTAAAGAGAGTTCTTGTTATTGATGAGTAAAATAGTATAGTATAGATGTACCACATTTTGTTACTTATTCCTCAAGAGAGGTATTTTAGGTCACTTGGAGTTTTTACATATGCAAATAAAGTAATTGTATTTACATAAAAGATGGTTTAACTCCATCTGTCATCTACACTTTCCTTTCACTCGTTATTTTTACTTTGTCATTTCTTCTTTTCTGTCTCGCTGTTCATGAAAATTTCAAGAATCCCATTGTTTTAACTGAAGCACTTAGGTTGTTCCTGTTCATGTAGATTTTGTTTAAATTACCTTTAGTTATTATATACCATATAAATTATATGTTAAGAAATGTACAGTATATTAGTATTGGTATTTTAATTTCACATAATAAAATAAAGTTAATTCATACTAAGACCTATCATGATGATTCAGTTATAACTCTAATATAATTACAATTTTTCCATCCAGTATCAAATAATGCTTCAGATTCTATTAAAAGTTTGGCTCTATTTGTCACTGCTTAGAGAACTCAACAGAAAAAGAAAATCAATTGAACATATTCTTATCTTTTATAGTCTTTTTATCTTATCAGAAAACATCTTTAAAAAATCTCTTTAGTTTGTGAAAATACTGGTTGAAATCGTTGTTGATGAAATTGTTTGCGATGTCTTTCCCAACAGAAGAAAGTTGTCACTTCTTTCTCTTCTTCATGATACATGATTCAACATTTGACTTTGTTTCTAACATTTGCTTCCAGATCCAGGAATTGGATAATTGGATGTATCTTCCTGTTATTGTGTGTGTGTGTGTGTGTGTTTGTGTGTGTGTGTGTTTTATCCACTTTGGGATACATTCAACCTTTAGATCCTTTAAACATATGTCTTGGCCAGGTTTAGAAAGTTTCTCTTAGATCTGAACAACTTTTGCTGTGTAATCCTTGTAGATCTCTACTGAAACAGAATTTGAACATCTGTCTGAGTTCCAAAGTTCCTGAAATATTCTAATTTCTCATTTATTTCCTTTCTTCTATTCAGTGTTCACCTCACAAGCATTTTTAGTTTATTTTGTCTACCTTTTTTATTTATTATTCACTTGCAATGAGTGATTTTATTTTTAGTTATAAATTTTACTTTTAAATGACAAGTTGGTGCTTCTCTTAACATCTACATTATTGCTGCTTGACAGAGGAATGAATAAAAAGTTTATAAAAAAGTAAGGTATAACTTGAGATTAGCTTCTGCAACCCTCTTTAATGTGTTTACTTACTTGGGCAGAAGCACTCTTGTTTTGCCAGAAAGTCTTTAATTCTGTTGGGCAGGGTGCTGGCTATTCTGTGTAATGATTATGATAAGCCAGGACTATTGTAAGGCTAAAAAATGAAGAAATGCAGAAATATTTTTCCAACAATAAAATCCAAAGTAAAACTACACTAAGGCTCCTTTCCCTCATAATAATGTCAAGTAAAAGAGAGACTAATGACTTATTTTAAAAGAGCTATATTAACAACAATAACAAGGAAAACAAGGAAACAAGGACAAAAATCCACTGATGCAGTAACAAAAATAAAAACTAAAAGTGATATGAAGAAAAATCACCCTGAAACACCACACATTGGAAATGTCATTTAGTAAAGCCATTGTAGAAAACATTAAAAGAAGCTGGAGAGATGGCTCAGTGGATAAGATCACTGACAGCTCCTCCAGAGGACTTGGATTTGATTACCTGCAGTCACATGGTAGTTTACAACCCTATTTAAGGGCAGGGTATCTGAGGTCCTCTTCTAGTATGCATTTAATGAATATTATGCATGAAGGCAAAACAAACACACATGTAAGATAATATCAAAAATACAAAAAGAACATTGTAATCCATCCCCCACAAAACTTAAAAGTTCTAAACTAAATAAAATTCAGACATATTTATCTTGGGGATATATTTGATTTAAGTGTCTGTATGTGAAAGAGATACTTGTATAGCCATGTTTATTGCAGAACCATTAAAATGAGCAATGCTAAAAAAGGCAAAACTATATGGTATGTATGTAAAATGGAGCATTCAGTAATAAAACTGAATGGAATTCTGTCATTTTTACAAAAACTAAAGAAACTAGTCAACAGGATTAAGTAAAATAAGTTAGACACAGAAAGGAATATATGTTCTGTTTTCTCTCTTATGTAAAAACTTTAAATGCAAACAATATGACATGTAGAGAGGAAGAAGCAGTTATAAACTAGGAAGAACTGGGTGTGAGAAAAGAGAGGAGAGAAAGGGAGTATGGGGCGAAAGAGGCATGGTCAATATAAAACCAACTCTTTGTATTATTGGTATTTGTTAATAATTAACAACATAACAATAATGTTTCTTACATAAAATACTTCCTGATAATTTTATTTAACAGGGTTTTAAAATTATACCTTATGGATTTCATCTGCAGAGATTTTTTTTTATCAGTGTTGAAAAGTGTTTCTGAATTCTGTATGTTGATATTTAATCTTGAAATTTTTTTAAATACATTGATTTCCGAGAGAGTTTTAGTAAGGTCTTTAGAATTGCCAATGTATAAGATCTTGTTATCTTCAATCAAGGTCAACTTCATTTTCCATTCCAATTTTGGGTGATTTATTTGTCTCCTCTGCTTAGTTTCTTTGGCTGAGATTTCCAGTCCCATGCTGAATGGCAGAGTCAAGACTTCCCTGTCTGGCCTTGCTCCAGACTCAAGAAAGATATCCAAGTTTTCACCATTCCATAGAACATCTGTTGTGGGATTTTAATTTTAAGGGTTTATGCTGCTTTATTGTGATTTATACTCTCTTTCTTGAGAAAGTTTTCTATTTAAAAAATGTTAAATTTAATCAAATATTTTGTAGTGCCTGTTAAATTATTATGTTAATGTATTGAGTTGTTAATTTGATATATTATTTATTTACTTATATTACACTGTCTTTGAGTGAATTTCACTTGGTATAGGCCCTTTTCACTTTGTTCTTGGGTTCATATTATGAGTATTGGCTGAGGATAACTGCATGGATATTCATTGTGTTCATATTAGGTATTATTTCATAATGTTCTCTTCTTTATTTGTTCCTGTTTTCTTTGTCTAGATATGGCATCATGATAATTTTGATCAGGAAAAAAATGACATATATATATATATATATATAATTTTCCTCTTTTTTCTTAAATATATTTTAATGTTTGAAAATTCCTTTTTATGTTTTTCTTTTTGGTTCCTCAGCATGGTGTTCTTCTATGTAGCTTTGGCTTCTTGGAACTTGATCTGTAGATCAGGCTAGTCTTGGACTCAGAGATGTGTCAGCCTCTGCCTCCCAAGTGCAGTAATTAAGGGTGTGTGCCATTAGTGTCTGCCAAGAAATATAATTATTTGTACTTTAAATTTTTAGAAATAAAGCCATTTAAGCTTAAATATTCTATAGAGAATTACTTTTTTATTGAAATACTTACTTCCAAGTATGGGCCTCATAAGATTTCTTGTTTATTCACTACTCATTCTTTTTTAAAGTATTTATTTTTTGAATTGATAATTTACTTACATCATTCTCTTCCCCCATTCAAAATTCTCCCTTATACCCACCTTATTGTCTACCAAATTCATTTTCTCATTTTTATGTGATTGTTAATGTATAATTTCATGTAGGCATTTAATGCTATATGGTTCATGTAGAAGTTCTTGCATACTTCTTAAAACTCATATAGGCTAATATTTCTTTGACTCAGGATTATTATTTTTTCTATTATTTGATTAGCGATTCCTATCTGTATGCAAAAATATGATTTTTTATTGCCATTGTTTAATAAAGAAGCTTCTTTCAGACAACAGCTTAACAGAATATAGCCTTGCTGGAAAATATTTATAAAGAGAGTAGAACCTTACCAGTAGGCCATGATCCATGTGGTAAAATACAAAACAAAATAAAATATGTTTATTGAGATGTAAGAGCTAGCTGGAAATTTGCCTAAGCTGTTAGCCAAATAGTATTGCAATTCATATAGTTTCTGTGACTATCAGGAAACAAACAAGCAATCTCTTCCTACAGAATGACATGCTAGTGTAGGGCAAGAATTTCCATATAAAGTCTAAAAATACTTTTATCTTCTTTTTCTTTTTTAAAAAAAGGCTTCTAGATCTTCAAACACGGGAGCTGAGCACAGCTTCTTGGTAACCACATTTTTATACATAAGCTCTCTTTGATTGTGGCAAGCAAGGCACCATGGCTTGTATTAGAGAAGGCTTACTGTCTCAGTCTAAGAAACATTGGTTTCCTGGTTCATACAGCCAGTAGGAACTCTGGCTCTTTCAGGAGGTGAAGCACTTGAATAGGATTTGTGAGTAGAGTGCTACAACTTGCTGAATGAAAACAGAGACCAACTATGTGCCTGTAAATGGGACTGTGAGTGTGGCTAACAGAGCTGACATGGAATGAACCTTTGCCATGTTGGACTTGGTGGAGTCAAAAAGCAAAGCAGCCTTAATCCTAGCCATGGAGCTTAGCATTTTCAAAGGCAGTCCTAGACAGAAAAGGATTACAGATACAAAATAGGACAAATTCAGCTGTAAAAGATGTCTAAATGAGACACATTGTGTTTAAAAAATGTACATAGGCTTGAAAGAGAGAAAAAAAATAAGCCATTTAAAGATGGAAAATATACATAGTCTGAATTATGTATATTATTGTGTTTTCTTTAAATTTTTGACTATGAATGAGCTAAGTACAGAGAGATATTGCATTGTAAAGGATGCTAAGCTAAATCAACATATATACTTTAAAGGTATCTTGACTTAAAAATTTAGGTATAAGGATATGTTTTTCTGGAAAAGAGCTTCTGTTTCTGTTTCCACAGAAGATGAGAACCTATGGATTCCTTCCAGGCTAATGTAGTTTGATGGAACAAGACCCACTTAAAGGTCTCCACAAATCCCAAGATTTCTTTGCCCAACAAAAAGCAGAAAGCAGTTTGGAGAGAACTATGCCCAAATTCCAAAATATTGTTTATAGATGTTTGTTTACATTTAATGAGGATATGATATAGAGATGAATACTTTGCATTAGTATGGATCTTGGTTTATTAATATAAATTTAAGGTCAATTTTGTTATATGAATATTTCTGCTCTTGATTGAGGTATTGTGTTTGTGCAGCTTATTTAAAAATGTAAAGTAAAATTAAGTAATACTGGATAATAGTCACTTATAATAGTCAAGTTTGTATGCACATTAGTTAGGTTTTCAAGATATACAGAGATTTATTTCAGATATATAGATATTCTTTAAATCTTTCAAAGGCTAATATAATATGTCATTTAAAATATATTAAGAACTTAGGACTTTTTATGGAAATGAGACACTTTTGCTCCTGGCAGCACCAACTATTTCAAGAGAAAGATGGGCATCAAAGAGGCTCCTTATGGAATTTGCTAGCCATTTGGGTAAGAAAGCGCACTTGCCTGGAATGTTTGATGGTATGCTGTATTAACTGAACATGTAGGACCCACAGAAAAATAACTCCTGAACTTGCCTAAAGGTGTTGTATGTAATTTTACTATGTTTAAATTAAACATAGTTAGTCCTTTTTTATTTAGGCAGAAAATGGTAGGTTATGTGGAATTTGCATCTGTATGCTATGAGTATGTTTTATTGCCATTGGCTAATAAAGAAGCTGCTTTGAGACAGTGGCTTAACAGAATATAGTCAGGTTGGAAAAGATATATAGAGAAATTAGGCAGAGTCACAGGGATGTCATATAACCGCCAAAGGAGAAAGATTGTCAGCCAGAATATTACCTGTATATCACAAGCCATGTGGTAAAATACAAAATAATAGAGATGGGTTAATTAAAGATGTAAAAGCTAGCTAGAAATACAATTATGTATTGGCCAAACAGTATTGCAATTAATATAGTTTCTGTGAGATTATATCGGGTCTGGGTGGCCAGTTAATGAACAAGCAGCCTTTACCAACATTATAATACCTCATTGTCTTATATTTGTGAACATACTTTACAGATGTGTATTTGGTCAAATGGATGTTTCTGCAGGACACTGTTGTTGGAAAGTCTCTATTACTATCTGGCTTCACTTTATGGCATGAATTATTAACAGCTGGGAAAATTCTCTATAAATGATTTTATATTACTAATTGTAGTAAATAAGTTTTGTTTTACATAATTCAGTTTATAATTTTAATTATAAAGGTAAATTATAAGAAGATCTATTAAGAAAAATATTCAGGTTTTATTTCTTCAAGTAAATAGTATTATTATGCATATTGAGATGAAGCATTTTAATAACTGACTAATTTATGTATTCCATAAAATAATATAATCATCACCTAATTATCAAAAAATATATTGTACTTTCCACAAAATTTTCCTTAGCAGATTGTGTAGAGCTGGTCATATTTTTAGTGAAATGTTTTAAAATTTTACAGTAGCTACTAAATATCTTAATGAAAACACAGATAATTACAGCTGTATAAACTAGATTTGCATATGGAAAAGATAATGGAAGCCTTTTCAAGTGATCATACCCAACTGCATGTAGAAAGGAAACATGTGTCAAGCACCTCCCTTTAGAACTTTGAAATCTATCACTGAAGTCCAGTGAGGAACAATTATTCCCTGCCTCACTGGTTCTTAATTTTTACTTTGTGTAGTGCGAAGCGGCGGGGCTGCGTTCCCGCCGCCCAGTTCCCAGCAACCGGCTAGCTTTCCGCCACCCGGCCGCCGGCTAGCTTTACACCCGAAATAATTACACGGAAACTTTATTCTTTTAAATACTGCCTGGCCCATTATCTGTAGCCTCTTATTAGTTAATTCTCACATCTTCCTTTAACCCATATTTAGTAATTTGGGTAGCACCACGAGTTGTGGCTTACCAGGAGAGATCTTAACCTGCGTCCATCTCGGAGAGGAGCAGCATGGAGCCTCACCACGCGACTGCCTGAAGCGTCTTCCTAACTCTACTTCCTTGTTCCCACAATTCTGTTCTGTCTACTCCACCTACCTAATTTTCTCTTAAAGGGCCAAGGCAGTTTTCTTTATTAATAATGAAAGTAACACATAAACACTCCTCCATCATTTCCCCTTTTTCTGTTTAAACAAAAAAGAAAGGCTTTAACTTTAACATAGTAAAATTACATGTAACAAAACAGTTATCAAGCAAGTATTACAGTTACAATATTTAAATCTATTTTATCTTTTATCATAACTAAGGAAAGCTATAACTATCTATTTATTCTTCAACTCCATCAAAGACTCCAGAAGGATATAATGCTACCTAAGTAAACAAGAAATAAGTAACTTATAAAACTCTAGAAATGACAGAGACAACTTGCTGCCTGGACAGTCACCCAAAGTTCCTCTGTACCGTTGGGGCATCTATCTTCAGCCTTCAGGCCCATAGTGTCCAGCAGACTTTTTCATGAAGCAGGAAATTCCAAAGACAGTTCAGTCACTTTCTGCTGTGTCCTGCAGAACGTCTCGCAGACTCTTTCATGAATCAGGAACCCCGAAAGACCATCTCACCTTTAGGCAAGTTCAGCAGTCCTGTCTCTGCGGGTTTTTTGTGTCCAGTTTATGCAACAGTCCAGCCAAGAGCAGTTTCTTGCCCAAATGGCTAACAAACTCCATAAGTAGCCTCTTCGATGCCCATCTTCCTCTTGAAGTAGATTGGTGCTGCCAGGAGCAGATGTGTCTCATTGTCATGAAAAACCCTAAGTTATTAAAACATTAAATGCCATATTCTGCAGTCTTTGAAAGATATGAAGAATGCCTATCTGAAATATATCTATGCACATCTAGAAAATGACTAACATGACTACAAGCTTGACTATTAATCGATGATTATCCATTAACAACCTATATTTCCTAATTATACATTACATTCTTTAAAATGAACTACAATCACAATAGCTTAATCAAGATCAGAAATACATATACATATAACAAAATTGACCTTAAAATCTATACCAATGCAAATTCATATCTATATCATCTCCCCCTTTAAATGTAAAAGAACATTTATAAGCAATATTTGGGAAAATGGGCGCAGTTTTTTCTCTCCAAACTGCTTCCTGCTGAATGGGGGCGCTGTTATTTAGGTCTTTCATGGTATAACCTGTGTGCTAGGTTCCTCTCAGTTGGCAGTTGAGTGAAGTAATTTTTTGAAGATGTTCACAGCAACCTTTCAGGAGGGCGTGGTCTATCATACCATATTGGGATAGAAGCAATCCACAGAGTCTCATCCTCTGTGAAAACAAAAGAAGAAACTCTTTTCCAAAGCATCATGTTCTTAGATCCAAATCCTGAAGTCATACCGTTAAGATGTCCATTCTGGTCTAGCCTGGCAGCCCATATAATGAAATGTCTCTCTGTATTTAGCTCCTTTACAGTCAAAAAAATCAAAGAAAACACAACAAAATACATAATCCAGACTCTCTGTGAATTTTCCATTTTTACGTGGCTTATTTTTACTCTATCACTTTACTTCTTTTAATCTATAACTATCTGTACTCTGTCTCTTTAAAGACTTTACCCTTTTTTTTTTAAAGCATTAACTTTATTCTCTATATTTTCTTTTTCTCTCTTTTAAGCCTACGTGAGCCATTTAAAGGCCTTCTATGTCTGAATCTTTTCTATTGTGAATCTGTAATTTTTTACTATCCAGGAGCATTTCTTAAAAGGTTAACCACTTCTTAAAATAATACGGTACTGCCTGTTTATAGCCAAGTCTAAACCTTAACTGCGCTGTTATCATGGTAATTACGATAGTTCCTGCCTGAGGTCAGCACAATTCAGCATGGCGGAGCAGAGCCAAAGCCGCTCCTGCCTCAGTCATTTGGTGCCCCTGGGCCGCACACAGTTCCAGGCACACAGCAGTCGACATTGGAGCCGCACTCAGCAGTTTAATTCTGAGACTGAGCGTGCAGCACAGAAACTCTTTTCATCCAAGTTACAATCAAATCTGACACGCAGAGCACCGAGCAGTCTGAAAAACCTCTCTCTCTATGGCGGCAGGAATCCGCAAATGCTGTCCCGCTCGCCTAAGCCTGATTCCGCCATCTGCCCAGGTGCAGGAAGGGAGCAGTGAGCCATTGGCATGGTCTCAGAGTACTTTCTTTCCGATCCCAAGCGGGCAAGGTTTTTAAGTGGATTTAGCCACCACGTTGGAGCGCCAATCTGTAGTGCGAAGCGGCGGGGCTGCGTTCCCGCCGCCCAGTTCCCAGCAACCGGCTAGCTTTCCGCCACCCGGCCGCCGGCTAGCTTTACACCCGAAATAATTACACGGAAACTTTATTCTTTTAAATACTGCCTGGCCCATTATCTGTAGCCTCTTATTAGTTAATTCTCACATCTTCCTTTAACCCATATTTAGTAATT